>NW_027461815.1:807833-887535 GCF_050947455.1 Rhinoderma darwinii | reverse complement strand
GGCGGCTGACGACCCACACGCGCACCGTTACTGGTCTGACGCTGCTTGTCCTGTGTGACCGGTAACGGCCGCCATGTTGGTTGTCACCCGACTTTCCGAGGAACAGAATTGGTAAAGAAAGAAAAATAAATTCTGTTCTGCATTTTAGCCGCTTGACAGAACTTTCTGAGCCGATTTGTCCGGTCCGGGGTCAGGGGTCCGTGCGGGCATTTACCCCTCCACATCTCGTATGTTTGTGTTCCGTGCTGTGATTGGCCGGGCCCCTGCCGTGACGTCTTATTCATCCAGATGATTCTGTCGCTTTTCATGCTTTGCCTAATAGTTGGGTGGTGACTGAGCGTAGAGCAGGGATGAGGCCGGGGGCTCGCTGCGCCTCCCTCGGATGCAGGATTATTAGGAGTCACTGATCCTTCATCATCGCCTCACCCCACCGTTGTGTCCTCTTCCTCCATTGTATGTACCCTGCCACATAATCCATGTGCCACATCCTATGCAAACATTGTCCACTAGGGGCGCTGCTCTATATCACCTGAGCAAGCAACATGGCAGCCCTCATAAATATGTCCTACCCAGAGACGTAACCTGAAGCTCCCCTGTAATGAGGCCCCTCACCTACCCACGTGTCCTGAATAATACTAGCGGCAGAGGGGCCTCAGGGCCCGGGGTGACCGCTCCCTCCGCACCCCCTGGAGCCTCACCCCTGGCCCTATTGTTACCTGTATTCCCTCACTCTAGTCGCTGTCCGTCAGTGGTCAGCACTGGTATGGTGCTGCACCGGGACCCCGTCAGTATCGAGGGTCTATGTTCTCCACATGTTCTGGGGTTTCTCCCACACTCCAGACCAGGACACTGTGGGTCGTGAGTTCTCCTGACGGACCCGCGGAATAACTTCCAGGAAACAGGAAATTGCTTGTGGGGTTATTTTTGGAAGGTTCCTGCAGCTGGATGATGGGGGTGGTGGTACATCCTCATCCTCCTTGTCGTGTTACGAGCCGCCTGTCCGTCATCTTCTTGGAAGGCTCATGGTGGACGGTGGACAGCTGGTTTCTGCACCGCGGTCCTTCAGGTTTATGGTCTTGGTCTTTGTTGGAAAGTTCCCGGTGAATAGTGAGGACGACTCCATCTTCTTGGGCCACTTATGGAACAAGTTTTCTCTATATGGCAGATTAATGTGAAATCCTTCGCTGGGCATACCCCGATCCTGCCCGGTTAGTCCTGGGAAGGCTTCTTCTACCCCATAAGATGTCCTATTCCGTCTGGATTTGCAGCACTGATGGTGGATGGTGAAAGACCCGACCTCGTGACCCATAGGCAGCATATAGGTTCTCCCACACGTCAAACACCGGAGACAATGGGTCAGTCCTAATTCTGGTGGATCTGTGGGGAAACCTCAAGGGAATAGGGAATATCCTGAATGATATTTTTGGAACGTTTTATATAGCAGAACGGGATCATTCTAATCATGGTGTTATAAGGGTGAGTGCTGTGGCAATGTCCTCATCCTTTGTCCTGTGGAACGCTCATGGTGGATAATGTAAGAGCCATCCCAGGGGCCCATAGACAGTGTCCTTCATGGTCCTGATGGTGGAACACTCATGGTGGATAGTGGAAGAGCCATCCCAAGGGTCCATAGAAAGTCTGTCCTTCATGGTCCTGGTGGTGGAACGCTCATGGTGGATAGTGGAAGAGCCATCCCAAGGGTCCATAGAAAGTCTGTCCTTCATGGTCCTGGTGGTGGAACGCTCATGGTGGATAGTGGAAGAGCCATCCCAAGGGTCCATAGAAAGTCTGTCCTTCATGGTCCTGATGGTGGAACGCTCATGGTGGATAGTGGAAGAGCCATCCCAAGGGTCCATAGAAAGTCTGTTCTTCATGGTCCTGGTGGCGGAACGCTCATGGTGGATAGTTCAAAGCTGTCCCAGGGGCCCATAGACAGTCTGTCCTTCATCGTTCTGTGGAACGCTTATTGTGGACAATGCAAGAGCCGTCTCCAGGATCCATAGACCGTCTGTAGCTTTGTCCTGTGTAACGCTCATGGTGGATAGTGCAAGAGTTGTCCAGGGAACTCCTAAAACCATCTTTCCTTCATCGTCCCGTGGAACCCTCGTGGTGGATTTTGCAAGATCCGTCCCTGGAACCAATAGACCGTATGTCCTTCATGGTCCAAGGGACCCATAGACTGTCTGTTCTTTGTCCTGGCGGTGGAACGCTCATGGTGGATGGTGCAAGAGTGATCCCTGGGACCCATAGACCATCGGGCCTTCATCGTCCTGTGGAACCCTCATGGTCTGGTCGTCTGTCTATCCTCATCCTGGCGGTACAACGCTCATGGTGGATAGTAAGATTATTCGTGGTGTCCTTGAGTCATTTTACTGCTTTTCTTTGCGCTCAAGGACCCTTGAATATTGTTGAATGCACTTGGCAATGGTCATGGTAGCAGCTGGAAGGTCATGGTAGCGGCTGGAAGGTCATGGTAGCGGCTGGAAAGTCATGGTAGCGGCTGGAGGGGCATGGTAGCGGCTGGAGGGGCATGGTAGCGGCTGGAGGGGCATGTAGCGGCTGGAAGGTCATGGTAGCGGCTGGAAGGTCATGGTAGCGGCTGGATGGTCATGGTAGCGGCTGCAAGGTAATGGTAGCGGCTGGATGGTCCACACTTACATTTAATCCATCCAATGAGATGTTTGACTTTCTCAGTAAGGTGTGATTAATGGCCTGGAGCTCCTCCAAGCATCGTATAGTCGTCTTCAAAAGAGCGAGAACGCAGCGCGACTCTGCAAATCGATTGAAGTTTTAATAAGAGTTTGGTCCCAGTGAAAAGATTAAGTGACTGATGACGGCGAGTAGACCAGTCCCTCATGTCCGATCCCTCCCTGTGTGTCACCATGACACTAATATCCCGTCCCCATCCCACCTCGCAGTCACCTATGGGTCTGGCAGTCCGTACACTTGTGCTGCGCTGTGACCAGGGAACTCGATAGGGAGAGAGGATGTCCCATCCCGTCCATAAGCACCACAGTCGAGTAATGCAACCAACATGGCCGGCATCATGGAGTCTGTACCTGCCTGTGGTCCATGAGACGAAGACGTGGGGGAGAAAAGTTTGGATGGCAGTGACCCCGCCGCCCCTCTTATTACATGGGAACTTGCAGGAGTCGGTCTGCTCCTGGAGTCAGTCTGGGGTAGGTTTCCTGACTGGGGTCCCTGATTCCTCTGGTCTAGGACCTTCTGGATTGAGCTAAGGAGAAGGTTGTCTTGGCTGGGGGGGGAGGGGTGGTACTCTATATCTGCCTTAACCCCATGTTACCAGTTATTTACATTATATATAGGCAGATTCCTATGGATGTATGGACTGTGAAAGTTCAGGGTTCTGATGAGGGTTTTACTACATATGAGGTTAATCAGTCACTAAGAGTCATCTTCATGGATGTCCGTATGTGAGAGGAACGTCCTTCCTACTGGTTCCATCTTCCTGAGAGAAGAAAATTTGCTTAGTAATGGATCTGGCAGAGTTCTTCACAGGACATGTACATTCACGTGTGGTGGTCTCTACTGTATGTTACATGTTCTCTGTGTTGTATTTTACATTCTATCCACTCCGTCATGTATATACACCACCCACCCTACATCATGTATGTACACACCACCCACCCTACATCATGTATGTACACACCACCCACCCTACATCATGTATGTACACACCACCCACCCTACATCATGTATGTACACACCACCCACCCTACATCATGTATGTACACACCACCCACCCTACATCATGTATGTACACACCACCCACCCTACATCATGTATGTACACACCACCCACCCTACATCATGTATGTACACACCACCCACCCTACATCATGTATGTACACACCACCCGCCCTACATCATGTATGTACACACCACCCGCCCTACATCATGTATGTACACACCACCCACCCTACATCATGTATGTACACACCACCCACCCTACATCATGTATGTACACACCACCCACCCTACATCATGTATGTACACACCACCCACCCTACATCATGTATGTACACACCACCCACCCTACATCATGTATGTACACACCACCCACCCTACATCATGTATGTACACACCACCCACCCTACATCATGTATGTACACACCACCCGCCCTACATCATGTATGTACACACCACCCGCCCTACATCATGTATGTACACACCACCCGCCCTACATCATGTATGTACACACCACCCGCCCTACATCATGTATGTACACACCACCCGCCCTACATCATGTATGTACACACCACCCGCCCTACATCATGTATGTACACACCACCCGCCCTACATCATGTATGTACACACCACCCACCCTACATCATGTATGTACACACCACCCACCCTACATCATGTATGTATACACCACCACCCTACATCATGTATGTACACCACACCACCCACCCTACATCATGTATGTACACCACACCACCCACCCTACATCATGTATGTACACACCACCCACCCTACATCATGTATGTACACCACACCACCCACCCTACATCATGTATGTACACACCACCCACCCTACATCATGTATGTACACACCACCCACCCTACATCATGTATGTACACCACCTACCCTACATCATGTATGTACACGACACCACCCGCCCTACATCATGTATGTACACCACACCACCCACCCTACATCATGTATGTACACACCACCCACCCTACATCATGTATGTACACACCACCCACCCTACATCATGTATGTACACCACCTACCCTACATCATGTATGTACACACCACCCGCCCTACATCATGTATGTACACCACACCACCCACCTTACATCATGTATGTACACCACCCACCCTACATCATGTATGTACACCACACCACCCTACATCATGTATGTACACCACCCACCCTACATCATGTATGTACACCACACCACCCACCCTACATCATGTATGTACACACCACCTACCCTACATCATGTATGTACACACCACCTACCCTGCATCATGTATGTACACCACACCACCCTACATCATGTATGTACACACCACCCACCCTACATCATGTATGTACACACCACCCACCCTACATCATGTATGTACACACCACCCACCCTACATCATGTATGTACACACCACCCACCCTACATCATGTATGTACACCCCACCCACCCTACATCATGTATGTACACACCACCCACCCTACATCATGTATGTACACACCACCCACCCTACATCATGTATGTACACACCACCCACCCTACATCATGTATGTACACACCACCCACCCTACATCATGTATGTACACACCACCCACCCTACATCATGTATGTACACACCACCCACCCTACATCATGCATGTACACCACCCACCCTACATCATGTATGTACACCACACCACCCACCCTACATCATGTATGTACACCACACCACCCACCCTACATCATGTATGTACACACCACCCACCCTACATCATGTATGTACACACCACCCACCCTACATCATGTACGTACACCACACCACCCACCCTAGATCATGTACGTACACCACACCACCCACCCTAGATCATGTATGTACACCACACCACCCATCCTACATCATGTATGTACACCACCCACCATACATCATGTATGTACACACCACCCACCCTACATCATGTATGTTCACACCACCCACCCTACATCATGTATGTACACACCACCCACCCTACATCATGTATGTACACACCACCCACCCTACATCATGTATGTACACACCACCCACCCTACATCTTGTATGTACACCACACCACTCACCCTACATCATGTACGTACACCACACCACTCACCCTACATCATGTACGTACACCACACCACCCACCCTACATCATGTATGTACACCACACCACCCACCCTACATCATGTATGTACACACCACCACCCACCCTACATCATGTATGTACACACCACCACCCACCCTACATCATGTATGTACACACCACCACCCACCCTACATCATGTATGTACACACCACCCACCATACATCATGTATGTACACACCACCCGCCCTACATCATGTATGTACACACCACCCGCCCTACATCATGTATGTACACACCACCCGCCCTACATCATGTATGTACACACCACCCGCCCTACATCATGTATGTACACCACACCACCCGCCCTACATCATGTATGTACACCACACCACCCGCCCTACATCATGTATGTACACACGACCCACCCTACATCATGTATGTACACCACACCACCCACCCTACATCATGTATGTACACACCACCACCCACCCTACATCATGTATGTACACCACACCACCCACCCTACATCATGTATGTACACCACACCACCCACCCTACATCATGTATGTACACCACACCACCCACCCTACATCATGTATGTACACACCACCACCCACCCTACATCATGTATGTACACACCACCACCCACCCTACATCATGTATGTACACCACACCACCCATCCTACATCATGTATGTACACCACCCACCCTACATCATGTATGTACACACCACCCACCCTACATCATGTATGTTCACACCACCCACCCTACATCATGTATGTACACACCACCCACCCTACATCATGTATGTACACCACACCACTCACCCTACATCATGTACGTACACCACACCACCCACCCTACATCATGTATGTACACCACACCACCCACCCTACATCATGTATGTACACACCACCCACCCTACATCATGTATGTACACCACACCACCCACCCTACATCATGTATGTACACACCACCCACCCTACATCATGTATGTACACACCACCCACCCTACATCATGTATGTACACACCACCACCCACCCTACATCATGTATGTACACACCACCACCCACCCTACATCATGTATGTACACACCACCACCCACCCTACATCATGTATGTACACACCACCACCCACCCTACATCATGTATGTACACACCACCCACCCTACATCATGTATGTACACACCACCACCCACCCTACATCATGTATGTACACACCACCCACCCTACATCATGTATGTACACCACCTACCCTACATCATGTATGTACACGAAACCACCCACCCTACATCATGTATGTACACCACACCACCCACCCTACATCATGTATGTACACCACACCACCCACCCTACATCATGTATGTACACACCACCCACCCTACATCATGTATGTATGTACACACCACCACCCACCCTACATCATGTATGTACACACCACCACCCACCCTACATCATGTATGTACACCACACCACCCACCCTTCATCATGTATGTACACCACACCACCCACCCTACATCATGTATGTACACACCACCCACCCTACATCATGTATGTACACACCACCACCCACCCTACATCATGTATGTACACACCACCACCCACCCTACATCATGTATGTACACACCACCACCCACCCTACATCATGTATGTACACACCACCACCCACCCTACATCATGTATGTACACACCACCACCCACCCTACATCATGTATGTACACACCACCACCCACCCTACATCATGTATGTACACACCACCCACCCTACATCATGTATGTACACACCACCCGCCCTACATCATGTATGTACACACCACCCGCCCTACATCATGTATGTACACACCACCCGCCCTACATCATGTATGTACACACCACCACCCACCCTACATCATGTATGTACACACCACCCGCCCTACATCATGTATGTACACACCACCCGCCCTACATCATGTATGTACACACCACCCGCCCTACATCATGTATGTACACCACACCACCCGCCCTACATCATGTATGTACACCACACCACCCGCCCTACATCATGTATGTACACACCACCACCCACCCTACATCATGTATGTACACACGACCCACCATACATCATGTATGTACACCAAACCACCCACCCTACATCATGTATGTACACACCACCACCCACCCTACATCATGTATGTACACCACACCACCCACCCTACATCATGTATGTACACCACACCACACCACCCACCCTACATCATGTATGTACACACCACCACCCACCCTACATCATGTATGTACACACCACCCACCCTACATCATGTATGTACACCACACCACCCACCCTACATCATGTATGTACACCACACCACCCACCCTACATCATGTATGTACACACCACCCGCCCTACATCATGTATGTACACACCACCCGCCCTACATCATGTATGTACACACCACCCGCCCTACATCATGTATGTACACACCACCCGCCCTACATCATGTATGTACACCACACCACCCACCCTACATCATGTATGTACACCACACCACCCACCCTACATCATGTATGTACACACCACCACCCACCCTACATCATGTATGTACACACGACCCACCCTACATCATGTATGTACACACCACCCACCCTACATCATGTATGTACACCACACCACCCACCCTACATCATGTATGTACACACCACCCACCCTACATCATGTATGTACACACCACCCACCCTACATCATGTATGTACACCACACCACCCACCCTACATCATGTATGTACACACCACCACCCACCCTACATCATGTATGTACACACCACCACCCACCCTACATCATGTATGTACACCACACCACCCTACATCATGTATGTACACACCACCCTACATCATGTATGTACACCACACCACCCTACATCATGTATGTACACCACCCACCCACCCTACATCATGTATGTACACACCACCACCCACCCTACATCATGTATGTACACCACACCACCCTACATCATGTATGTACACACCACCCTACATCATGTATGTACACCACACCACCCACCCTACATCATGTATGTACACCACACCACACCACCCACCCTACATCATGTATGTACACACCACCACCCACCCTACATCATGTATGTACACCACACCACCCTACATCATGTATGTACACACCACCCTACATCATGTATGTACACCACACCACCCTACATCATGTATGTACACCACACCACCCACCCTACATCATGTATGTACACCACACCACCCACCCTACATCATGTATGTACACACCACCCACCCTACATCATGTATGTACACCACACCACCCACCCTACATCATGTATGTACACACCACCACCCTACATCATGTATGTACACACCACCCTACATCATGTACACACCACACCACCCACCCTACATCATGTATGTACGGGGCACTACCATAACGATGCCGCTCCTACAGTATGTACGCAGGTACCACACCAGAATTTCCATATAGTCTGCGCCAGAACCCCAACAATGTGAAGGAGTCTTTCATACGTCCCCGAGTGTTAATATAACCCCCCTCCCCCGATAATTGTCCGTCAGTGGAGATGGCGTGGAGCTTTGGCGCTAATATCCAGAAAACTGCCGCAATTATTTTATCTGGTGTCATGTATGTGCACCCCCTTTTCTTCGCACACCCCCATATGGAGCATGCAGCCAGCGAGCAATGAAGGAGTTACAGGCCGGGGGTAATTACATATTACTGTCCTGACGGGGAGACGCGCTCAGGTACGGGCAGGTATGCAGGGCGGACAGGTAGAGGCAGGTACGCAGCACGTGGGAGGGCGAGCCTCCTCATACGCTACATGTGGGGGAGACGGATGCTGAGTCCAGGCCTGGCGATGGAGGGACCCCCGTGTCACCTGTAGGTCCCGGAGCCGCTGCTCTATCTGGAGCCTCAGGCCTGGACCCGCTGCTGCCGACAGGTTTTGTTGTGAGTGGATAATGAGAGGATTCCTCTGATGACTGATGTGTGGGTGTAAACTCTGCCGGATGTGGAGGTGAGATCCCGGCCGCCTCTCATGACAGCTCCCGGCCGCCTCTCATGACAGCTCCCGGCCGCCTCTCATGACAGCTCCCGGCCGCCTCTCATGACAGCTCCCGGCCGCCTCTCATGACAGCTCCCGGCCGCCTCTCATGACCGCTCCCGGCCGCCTCTCATGACCGCTCCCGGCCGCCTCTCATGACAGCTCCCAGCCGCCTCTCAGGACAGCTCCCGGCCTCATCATGCAGCAGGACTGGGGGCTGGAAATCGCGGCCCATCATGGCGTCACCCAGCTTTCCTAGAAACAGATCTAACTAAGAAACAGCTGGGAGGGGGTTAGAGTTACTGCGGAGTCCTGTTTTAGGGCGGCAGCTTCTTAACAGTCTGGTTCTCGGTCCTTGCACAGTAGAGGTTATTTTGGATATGTCGCCCCATTACCCCCTGGCAGCGTCTGTCGTTGGGGTCACATCCTCCGCACGCTGTTCTGCGGCGTCCACTTGTTTTGAGTCTGCGCTCTCATCTGGGGGCAGTTTCTTAGAGCTGGCGTTTCGTGCGTTGGTCTGAGGCCGTGTTCACACGCAGTGACCAGAAACGTCTGAAAATACCGAGATGATTTCAGGCGAAAACCGCTCCTGATTTTCAGACTTTTTTGCAAGTACTCGCGTTTTTCGCTGCGTATTATACGGCCGTTTTTGGAGCTGTTTTTCAATGGAGTCAATGAAAAACGCTTCCAAAAACGTCCCAAGATGTGACACGCACTTCTTTTTCGCGGGCGTCTTTTTACGAGCCGTATTTTGACAGCGACGCATAAAATTACACCTCGTGGGAACAGAACATCGTAAATCCCATGGGCAGATGTTTGTAGGCGTATTAGGGGCGTTGTTTCCAGGCGTAATTCGAGGTGTAATTGTAAACGCTGCGTGTGAACATATCTAAAGAACATCGGAGTGAAATGCGTCTCATTTAAAGGCGCGCGCATCTCTGTCTATGAGCCGGAGCAGATTTGCGTTATAATTTATGCCATTTATTGGGCTGCGGCGCCCCTTCCCCTCCACCTAACCCCTACACACTTTTTTGAAAAGTTGTGGACGCAGTGAAAAAATAAAGTTGCACAATTTTGGTGCAAAAAAAACGTGATCTTCTGCGTAATTTGCTTCTTTTCTGGCTTCATAAATGTTGCCCAATGTGTCGGCTCAGAAGTTGATTGTTACATTGTGTCTTCTCCCTCCAGTGTCTGATCCCCCTCCCTTGTAGAAAGAAGAATAGTGACTGCAGCTCTGGGTGTGACTGGAGTATGTCATGATTTAACATCAGAATCGTTGCTGCAGATCTGGATGTGACTGGAGTATGTTATACATTTTTTTTCGCTGTTCTACCCGTCGAATGCCACTGTGACATCTATCGCAGCATACATTGCAGGTCGGGAAATCGTCTCCACGTATACCTCCGGCTGAAGACTTTAGCGCTGTGATCATAAACCATTGTGTGACTTTATATTATGTATTACACTCCAGTCACATCCAGAGCTGCATTCACAATTCTGCGGGCTGCCATGCGGAACCCATCAGCACTCTTATTACACACACCACTGACCTCCCACAATGCACCACTGTACTCTGTCACATTGCAGAAGATGCAGTTTTGTCTAATGGAAACACTAAATCTCCCACAATGCACCACAGTAGTGTACAGAGGAGGACCTATCAGGAGGCTACAGTGGGGTGTAAGGTCTTACAGCCTGAGAGCAGAACTTTGAATGCAGCTCTAGATGGATCAGGAGAATAAGGCATGCTGTAACGTCAGAATGCTGCTCTGGATGTGACTGTAATATAAGATGTGACGACTTAGACACTGACAGAGTAGGGGCCAGCAGTGAGGTCTGAGCGTCTGCAGCCAGAGAGCAACAGGAGACCAGCTCTAGATGTGACTGGAGTATAAGGTATGATGTAACAGTAGAATTGTGAATGTAGCTCTGGATGTGACTGGAGTATAAGTATGATGCAGCACCAAAATTGTGAGTGCAGCTCTGGGTGTGACTGCTATTATATCAATAGCATTTATTATACTCCAGTCACACCCAGAGCTGCACTCACTAGTCTGCTATTATATCTATATAATTTATTATACTGCAGTCACACCCAGAGCTGCACTCACTATTCTTCTTCTACATCATGTCTAATACTCCAGTCTAATCCAGAGGTGCACTCACTAGTCTGGAGTATAATAAATGCTATGGATATAATAGCAGACTCGTGAGTGCAGCTCTGTATGTGACTGGAGTATTAGACTTGAGATAACTGCAGAATAGTGCGTTCAGCTCTGGGTGAGACACTAGTATTAGACATGATATAACCACAGAATAGTGAGTGCAGCTCTGGGTGAGACACTAGTATTAGACATGATATAACCACAGAATAGTGAGTGCAGCTCTGGGTGAGACACTAGTATTAGACATGATATAACCACAGAATAGTGAGTGCAGCTCTGGGTGAGACACTAGTATTAGACATGATATAACCACAGAATAGTGAGTGCAGCTCCGGGTGTGACTGTAGTATTAGACATGATATAACCACAGAATAGTGAGTGCAGCTCTGGGTGTGACTGGAGTATTAGACATGATATAACCACAGAATAGTGAGTGCAGCTCCGGGTGTGACTGGAGTATGTGTCATGATGTGACTCAGGTTTAGTAGTACCCCGTGAGCCCAGCAGTGGGTACAGGTGACTCGGCACCTGGCGGGGGTTTTCTTGTGATTCGGCTCACACCGCTCCTGAGTTACCGGCCACATCCTGGATATGGAAACTTCTTATTTTGGTAAACAAATATTTTGGTTTCTAGGAATGAAGTGGCTGCACTTTCTGCCGCGGGACCTTGTGCTCGGTCCTTTGATCGAGTTTTACCATTACCTACAGATACCGGGGGCAGATATGAATTATAGGGCCCTCTCCAAATATCCTATTAGAATGATAGACTCCCCTAAAAAATCGAGATGAGGGTCACTCATACTATGACACAGACAAACCGCTGATATCAAAGACCCCCACATCATTACTTCTCACAAGGTTCCCCAGCGGTAACACCGGATTAGTGATAGGAGTCACTAATCTCCCCGTAAGGCATCTGTAGTTATAAAAAGGGGTATGTCTCTTTAAAGACTCCATTACTCTACTGTTGTCCCAAATGTCTGTAAGGCGCCTTATCTGCACCCAAAGCCGTGAGTCTCCTATAGTTTCAGCCCTGGGCTCCAGACCCATGAACAGTTCTCTTTATAGCCCCAGTCACCTCTGAAAATCCATAGTTTACACCGAATATAAATCTCCACAAACAGCAGTCACTGTGTACATACGTGACATCACTAATCCTGCGTTATATCCTGTATTATACTCCAGAGCTGCACTCACTATTCTGCTGGTGGAGTCACTGTGTACATACGTGACATCACTAATCCTGCGTTATATCCTGTATTATACTCCAGAGCTGCACTCACTATTCTGCTGGTGGAGTCACTGTGTACATACATTACATTACTTATCCTATACTGATCCTGAGTTACATCCTGTATTATACTCCAGAGCTGCACTCACTATTCTGCTGGTGGAGTCACTGTGTACATACATTACATTACTTATCCTATACTGATCCTGAGTTACATCCTGTATTATACTACAGAGCTGCACTCACTATTCCGCTGGTGGAGTCACTGTGTACGTACATTACTTATCCTGTACTGATCCTGAGTTACATCCTGTATTATACTCCAGAGCTGCACTCACTATTCTGCTGGTGGAGTCACTGTGTACATACATTACATTACTTATCCTGTACTGATCCTGAGTTACATCCTGTATTATACTCCAGAGCTGTACTCACTATTCTGCTGGTGGAGTCACTGTGTACATACATTACTTATCCTGTACTGATCCTGAGTTATATCCTGTATTATACTCCAGAGCTGCACTCACTATTCTGCTTGTGGAGTCACTGTGTACATACATTACATTACTTATCCTGTACTGATCCTGAGTTACATCCTGTATTATACTCCAGAGCTGCACTCACTATTCTGCTGGTGGAGTCACTGTGTACATACATTACATTACTTATCCTGTACTGATCCTCAGTTACATCCTGTATTATACTCCAGAGCTGCACTCACTATTCTGCTGGTGGAGTCACTGTGTACATACATTACATTACTTATCCTGTACTGACCCTGAGTTACATCCTGTATTATACTACAGAGCTGCACTCACTATTCCGCTGGTGGAGTCACTGTGTACGTACATTACTTATCCTGTACTGATCCTGAGTTACATCCTGTATTATACTCCAGAGCTGCACTCACTATTCTGCTGGTGGAGTCACTGTGTACATACATTACATTACTTATCCTGTACTGATCCTGAGTTACATCCTGTATTATACTCCAGAGCTGTACTCACTATTCTGCTGGTGGAGTCACTGTGTACATACATTACATTACTTATCCTGTACTGATCCTGAGTTACATCCTGTATTATACTCCAGAGCTGCACTCACTATTCTGCTGGTGGAGTCACTGTGTACATACATTACATTACCTACCCTGTACTGATCCTGAGTTACATCCTGTATTATACTCCAGAGCTGCACTCACTATTCTGCTGGTGGTCACTGTGTACATACATTACATTACTTATCCTGTACTGATCCTGAGTTATATCCTGTATTATACTCCAGAGCTGCACTCACTATTCTGCTGGTGGAGTCACTGTGTACATACATTACATTACATATCCTGTACTGATCCTGAGTTACATCCTGTATTATACACCAGAGCTGCACGCACTATTCTGCTGGTGGAGTCACTGTGTACATACATTACATTACTTATCCTGTACTGATCCTGAGTTACATCCTGTATTATACTCCAGAGCTGCACTCACTATTCTGCTGGTGGAGTCACTGTGTACATACATTACTTATCCTGTACTGATCCTGAGTTATATCCTGTATTATACTCCAGAGCTGCACTGACTATTCTGCTGGTGGAGTCACTGTGTACATACATTACATTACTTATCCTGTACTGATCCTGAGTTACATCCTGTATTATACTCCAGAGCTGCACTCACTATTCTGCTGGTGGAGTCACTGTGTACATACATTACATTACTTATCCTGTACTGATCCTGAGTTACATCCTGTATTATACTCCGGAGCTGCACTCACTATTCTGCTGGTGGAGTCACTGTGTACATACATTACTTATCCTGTACTTATCCTGAGTTATATCCTGTATTATACTCCAGAGCTGTGTTCACTATTCTGCTGGGGGAGTCACTGTGTACATACATTACTTATCCTGTACTGATCCGGAGTTATATCCTGTATTATACTCCAGAGCTGCACTCACTATTCTGCTGGTGGAGTCACTGTGTACATACATTACTTATCCTGTACTGACCCTGAGTTACATCCTGTATTATACTCCAGTGCTGCACTCACTATTCTGCTGCTGGAGTCACTGTGTACATACATTACATTACTTATCCTGTACTGATCCTGAGTTACATCCTGTATTATACTCCAGAGCTGCACTCACTATTCTGCTGGTGGAGTCACTGTGTACATACATTACATTACTTATCCTGTACTGATCCTGTGTTACATCCTGTATTATACTCCAGAGCTGCACTCACTATTCTGCTGGTGGAGTCACTGTGTACAAACATTACTTATCCTGTACTGATCCTGACTTACATCCTGTATTATACTCCAGAGCTGCACGCACTATTCTGCTGGTGGAGTCACTGTGTACATACATTACATTACTTATCCTGTACTGATCCTGTGTTACATCCTGTATTATACTCCAGAGCTGCACTCACTATTCTGCTGGTGGAGTCACTGTGTACATACATTACATTACTTATCCTGTACTGATCCTGTGTTACATCCTGTATTATACTCCAGAGCTGCACTCACTATTCTGCTGGTGGAGTCACTGTGTGCATACATTACATTACTTATCCTGTACTGATCCTGAGTTATATCCTGTATTATACTCCAGAGCTGCACTCACTATTCTGCTGGTGGAGTCACTGTGTACACACATTACATTACTTATCCTGCACTGATCCTGAGTTACATCCTGTATTATACTCCAGAGCTGCACTCACTATTCTGCTGGTGGAGTCACTACATACATAAGTGTACCTGCCGTTTCAGGTGACCCTTAAGAATAAGCTGTCATATGTGTGTACGTGAGGTATAACACTATTTCTGGCTATTATGACATGTTTATGGTTTCTTCTCATGAACGCTTTATCTCTAATTGTTAGCTGTGAGCTCGGCAGCAGAGTGGGACGTGACTAGCTGCTTTTTTTTTTATTTTTTATCTCTTATGAACTTCACACAGAGAAAATAGTAGAACCTGCTCCCGTGTCTCTTGTAGCACAGCCTCACAGGCAGCAGCATGGAGGAGCTCATACAGCAGTAATGAGCAGTGTAGCTGTGAATCCAGCACTGGGGTGAGATAGAACACTCACTAGAAGTTGCATTAGAGTTTGTGTGTCTCTCTGGCTCTCTCTCACTCTGTTCCTGCCACTTCCACTTGTCCTTTTTCCATAGACTACTATGGGCAGCTGTAACCTGATCCTTCAGTGAGCTGATAATCTGTCTAGGGATTTCAGCAGTGAATGATCAGTGCAGGAGGCAGAAGGGGGAGGGGTTGCCTGTGGATATTTTTTTCGAATAAGACATAGTAGTTTCTTATATTTGTTCGTAATTTATGGAATGTTTGTTGAAACGCCAGTGATGTCACGTATGTAGACGGTGGACATTCCCTCTAAGCCCTGAGTCTCTGCCGGCATGAAGTGGCTCTGGAGTGAGGCACATGTCGTCTGTGTAGCACCTCGTGGCTCGCTTGGTTTTATGAGGCTGGGCTGTGACTGGCATTCCTGCACAGACTGGTATTCACAGCCGCACCCTGCCACATGCAGTTATCTGGGCACAGAGGTGCCCCTGGCACCCGGGAGGAAGTCACGCTTACCCTGATCCCAGGAGACTTTCTTCCCCGAGACCTGTAAAAATAGATGAACATGTCCGGAGGGATTCTCGTGATCACGGCGGCCGGCGGGGAGTGCAGGTCATAGATTGTCGTCTTCAAGGAGTTTGTCAGTGCATGCTGGGACTTGTAGTTGTACAGAAATTGTTGATACTGTGAAACGCTTGTACTATAGTTATCAATGTGCCCCATACCAGCGAGCACTACTACAACCCTCAGGAGTCGCGCCGCCCAGCTTTCCAAGTGCCCTAAAAGGGAGATTCGCCCAGTTTTGCCACCACGACTGGACTTCTCTATAAAACCTGCGTGTTGTCCACTGTTCGAAGGCCACGGAGCGGGGGATGGGCCGTTTATTCAGCGAATATTTATGGTCCTTTTTTCTAGGAACAAAAATGCGGTTTGACATATTACAAATAGCCGGGCGTCATTCCTGGCGTGCCGAGGTGAGTGACACCATTATGAGGCCGGATCGGGGCTGGTGACACCGGGGAGGGGGTGGAGACGTCTGTCAACGGCCGTGAAACCTCCAAAAACAGCAGGGAGGAGACGCTGCCACTTCAGTAATATTCGGGTCATCTCAGTGGCGCACAGGTTGCACCAATGGTAGGTCCACCCCTGGCCGCGGACATGTACGACACGGTGGACAGGAGGTAGTTGTGTTCCATGATGGGAGTTGTGCTGCTTCCCTTCCGGTTTCACTCTCCGTCACATCTTGACCAGATTATTCGACTCCGGTCCGGGGGATTTTGGGCCTTCAGGATCAGACACAGTTCAACCGTATCTTGAGTTGCTATAACCGTTTTATTCGTTGGGTTCGCGACGTGATTTATGTGGCGGATGCAGATTTTTTTTTTTAACATTTTTATGCACGGAATTTTTTTTTTTTTTTAGGTTTATAGTTTGACTAAACATTAAGAAAAAGACGCGTTTTTCCATTCTAGTTCATGTTCCTGACGGTCACCCCCGAACTCAGACTTCACATTCATCTTCCACATTGTCTACTGTTCGTTTTAATATATTACATGTCCAATTTACAGTGTTGGGGTTGGCGGGACCGCCATGATGGGGGGGGGGGGGGGTGTTTTTTTTCTGTGTCTTTATATTTAATTTATCTTAGTTTTTGTAACTTTTTATTTTTTTCACTTTTATAGCTGGTCTGTCAGAAAAGACATGGGGGGGGGTATTAGTTTATATAGTTACATTGGAAATCTGCCTTGTTATAGTGAGAGTTGTCACTGCTGTTGAGTAGTCACTGCTAGGGCTCTGCTAAGTCCAGTTCGCCTCCTGTCACCATTCCGGCGATCATGTGATCAGTCTTGCAATCACCTGGACCAATAGATCACTCTGAGTGATGTGTATGCGAGAACTGACAAGACCGGAGCCATGAAAACCGCTTCTCTCCAGTCCAGATTGCGACTTAAACCTGCGCCTTAAATATACATGAACGTGGGTTTAAGGACCAGGACCGCCTTGGCTGTTAGTCCTCCGAGTCTCCTGCCTCCCATAGGAGTGGTGTTTCTCCAGGATGTCTGGTTCTCGCTGGTCCACGACTTCTTTCATTGCCTTCGTCCATCTTGTTTGCGGTTGTTGTCTTTTTTACTTCCCGCCGTTACTGTCTCCTCTAAGAAGTCGAGTCTTCTCTGGTCCTGAATTACACGATTTATGGATCCTCCTCCTTGTCCTCATATTGTTCTCAATGCGTTACATTTGGCGCAAATTACTCCAACTATCTCCTCTACCAGACTGGGTGTAAAAAACCTAAGAAATGTGGGCCGTGACCTCAATGGACCTCCCGGAGGCCGCCTGCATGTCTGCTGCATGGACGCCCCTCAGATGACCCCGCAGGGGTCAATGACTAATTGGAGAGGAACAATTCTGGGTGATGGAGCTGAAGTCCCCCCTACACCGTGTACCCTTATACTAGAGCTGGGAACGGGCCGGGGCCTGATATTTCCGGTGGAGTTTCGGGGACCTCCTTGTGGCGTCCATCCTGGTTCCGTAGCTCCGAGTTGTTGCGTCTTTGGATCTTCTTGTCTGTTTTAGTTTATAGTTGGGGTTTATAATGAGCGATCCACACTGAACTACTGCAGGGCGTGTTGGGAGTTGTAGTACAGCAGCTACAGGGGAGACAGGTTGGAGCAGTGTGTGTTACGTAGTCCTGAGCGAGGTCTAATATAACACGTAGTCCAGGAATGGCGTCGGATGAGACATTGATGACACAGAGGCCCCGTGTTCTGCCTCTTCCCCCGCCAGCGGTTGGGGCTTGCACATAGATGTGAAGGCGTCTGTCATTCCTGACCTAGTGACGGTGCAGGGTGGGCTCTGCCGGGCTGTCAGTCGCTCCAGGCCGTCCACCTGGTTGTAGGAGACGTTGATCCTGGGCCGTCCTGTGCCCCGGGGCGTCCTGACTTCTCACTGAACGTCTCAGACCTCTCGGTTGTGATGCCTGTCATTATGAGACCAGGGCAGCGCTGGATACAGACCACGCTCCTCACCAGAAGCCTGTGGCATTGGATCAGCGTCTTGTGCTTTATGTAACGTTGTTGGGTTGAGTGTTTTGGGTGGAGTCGCTGCGGCTTTATACTTATTTATACAATGTGTGTGTCACAAGTGGAGCCTGCAATCTGCAAATCCTCTTACATTCCATTCGTAAAAGCTGTCATTGTAAATCCTGGTCACACCCAGAGCTGCTCAACGAGGTCTCCACGGCGCCCCGTCCTCTCCCCCGGCGCCCCGTCCTCTCCCCCGGCGCCCCGTCCTCTCCCCCGGCGCCCCGTCCTCTCCCCCGGCGCCCCGTCCTCTCGCCCGGCGCCCCGTCCTCTCGCCCGGCGCCCCGTCCTCTCGCCCGGCGCCCCGTCCTCTCGCCCGGCGCCCCGTCCTCTCCCCCGGCGCCCCGTCCTCTCTTCCGGCGCCCCGTCCTCTCTCGCCCCGTCCTCTCGCCCGGCGCCCCGTCCTCTCTCCCGGCGCCCCGTCCTCTCTCCCGGCGCCCCGTCCTCTCGCCCGGCGTCCCGTCCTCCCTCCCGGCGCCCCGTCGTATCACCCAACATGTCGCGCTCTTATATAGTATGTCTATGATGATCTATTACCCAACCGACAAATAACATGCTCCTGTTTTACCATGAATTAATTTACTGACGTACATTACCCAGCATGCATATCTATGACTGGCTGCTATCAGAGAATAGTAGCATGAGTATACCTCCATTTCCAAAACTTCAGCTCATAAACATTAGGAGAAATTAGAACAAACTGTGGAAGTTCCCTCCATGCAGACTGACTTATAGAGGTCAATTACAGAATTTGGGCAGGGGTGGTGGGGGTCTCCTCTGGTGGGGTTCTCCTCTGGTGGGCGTCTCCTCTGGTGGGCGTCTCCTCTGGTGGGGTCTCCTCTGGTGGGCGTCTCCTCTGGTGGGCGTCTCCTCTGGTGGGGTTCTCCTCTGGTGGGCGTCTCCTCTGGTGGGCGTCTCCTCTGGTGGGGTTCTCCTCTGGTGGGGTCTCCTCTGGTGGGGTCTCCTCTGGTGGGGTTCTCCTCTGGTGGGCGTCTCCTCTGGTGGGCGTCTCCTCTGGTGGGGTTCTCCTCTGGTGGGCGTCTCCTCTGGTGGGGTTCTCCTCTGGTGGGGGTCTCCTCTGGTGGGGTTCTCCTCTGGTGGGCGTCTCCTCTGGTGGGCGTCTCCTCTGGTGGGGTTCTCCTCTGGTGGGGTTCTCCTCTGGTGGGGTCTCTGCTGCTGGGGTCTCTTTAGTAATGATTCCACATGGTAATGTGTTTTTTTGTGCTTCTTTCTAGGTCTCTTCTCTCTCTTCCCTCTGGTGTAGACCCATGGCACGTCGGTCCCAGAGCTCCTCACAGGGGGACAACCCTCTGGACCCCAATTACCTGCCCCCGCACTATAAGGAGTATTACCGCATTGCTATTGATGTTCTAGCGGAGGAAGGGCCGGAGTCGTACGAGAGGTTCCTCACAGAGGAGGGGGCACCAGACTTCTTATGTCATTCTGAAATTGACCACATCTCAAAATACCTGCAAAGACCCCCAGAGCCCACCCAGGAAAGCCTCTACTCAGACCATGTTTATAGTGGACAAGAGGAAGATGACGGCTCTTCGGGGACCTACTGGCCCATGCACTCAGACACGGCCGCTCCAGAGCTGGACCTCGGGTGGCCCACTATCTATAGCTTTCAAGGGACAGAGGTGACAACCCTGATACATCCACCGCCCTCTGATAGCCCCAGCATAAAGGAAGAGGTGCGGAGGATGATCCGGTCCGCACAACAGGTAAGAGACCAGCTGCTCCGATATACTCATATATTCAATGTATTCTGTAAATCTTCAGACCCTTTCACCTTTTTCATATTTCGTTATGTTGATTCTTGTGCTGAAATAATAAAAATTCCAGTTTTCCCCCCTCGTTCTGCCCTCAATCTCCATAATGACAAAGTGACGAATGTTATAATTTCTTGCAAGTTTATTAAAAATAAAAAAACTCAAATTTGGCATGGACATAAGTATTGAGACCCTTTGCTATGACACTTGAAATTTAGCTCCGGGGGTCTCCCATATCTCTAGATAATCGGTGAAATGTTTCTACACAATGATTGGATCCACCGGTGGTAAACTTATTTGATTGGACATGATTTGTAAAGACACACCCCCGTCTATATAAGGTCTAACAGCTGACAATGTATATCGGAAACCAAGTCATGAGGAGGAAAGAACTGCCGGTAGAGCTCAGAGACCGGATTCTGTGGAGGGACAGATCTGGGGAAGGGGACAAAATAATGTCTGCTGCACTGAAAGTTCCCAAGAGCACAGCGGCCTCCATGATTCTTACGTGGAAGAAGTTTGGAACAACCAGGACACTTCCCAGCTCCACCAAACTAAGCAATCGGGGAGAAGGACCTTGGTAAGAGATGTGACCAGAACCCAATGGTCACTCTGGCTGAGCCCCTAAGATCCTGTGAGCAGATGGGAGAAACTTCCAGAAGGTCGACCATCACGGCAGCGCTCCACCAGTCTGGGCTTTATGGCACAGCGGTCAGAGAGAAGCCGCTCCTCAGTAAGAGACACATGAAAGCCGCCCGGAGGTTACAAAAAAAATCACCTAAAGGACCTCAGACCGTGAGAAACAAGATTCTGTGGTCTGAGGAAACCAAGATTGAACTAAGCGTCATGTCTGGAGGAGACCATCACCTGCCCAATACCATCCCTACAGTGAAGCATGGTGGTGGTGGTGGTGGCAGCGTCATGTCAGGAGGAGATCAGTCACTGCCCATCACCTGCCTAATACCATCCCTACAGTGAAGCATGGAGGTGGTGATGGCGGTGGTGGGGGTCATCATGCTGTGGGGGTGTTTTTCAGCGACTGGGACAGGGAGACTGGTCAGAGTTGAGGGAAAGATGAATGGAGCAAAGTACAGAGATCTTCTTAATGAAAACCTGATCCAGAGCGCTCCGGACCTGAACCCTGACTGGAACACTCTGGAGAGACCTGAAAATGTCCGTCCACCAACATCACCATCCACCCTGACAGAGATAGAGATGATCTGCAGAGAAGAATGGCAAAAAATCCCCAAATCCAGGAGTGTAAACCTTGTGGCATCAAACCCAAGAAGACCGGAGGCCGTTATCACTGCAGAGGGGCTTCACCTGATGCTGAGTAACGGGGTGAAGACATAAAATGGGAGATTTCAGGTTTTCCTTTTCATTATATTAGTAAAGAAGAAACATTCAGTCCTCACGTTGTCATTATGGGGGATTGAGGGCAGAACGAGGGGGAAAGGTGTTTGTTTTTTTTAAATTTATTTTAGCACAAAGATCAACATAACAGTGAAAGTGAAAGGGTCTGATGCACTGTGTGTGTGTGTGTGTGTATATACACACCTCTATAGTCATGTGTACTCATACATCTGTCAGACAAAACATTAATAACACTGACTGCCATGGGCAGAAAATAAATTAGGACTGAGCTATATTAGGGGAGATATATTAGGGAGATATATTGGGGGGGATATATTGGGGGGATATATTACGCAGCAAGTGATCAGTCAGTTCTTGAAGTTGGAAGCAGAAAAATTTAAGAATCTGAGGGACTGTGACAAACTCCAAATTGTGATGTGTAGACGACTGGGTTACAACCCCTCCAGAACGATCAGTGTTTTGAGGTGTTCCTGGTCTTTTGAGGTGTTTCTGGTCTTGTGGGGTGTCCCCGGTCTTGTGGGGTGTCCCCGGTCTTTTGAGGTGTTCCCGGTCTTTTGAGGTGTTTCTGGTCTTGTGGGGTGTCCCCGGTCTTGTGGGGTGTCCCCGGTCTTGTGGGGTGTTCCCGGTCTTGTGGGGTGTCCCCGGTCTTGTGGGGTGTCCCCGGTATGTAGTGGTTAATACCGGCTAAAAGTGTTCCAAGGAAGGATGACCAGTAACCGGCGACAGGGTCATGGGCGCACAAAGCTCATTGATGTGTGGGAGAGGGGAGGATAGCTGTCTGGTCCTATGTTGTAACGTGTAACGTAACTCTGGGTGAGCCAAGACACTCAAATGGCGTACGTTTCTGAATACAATCGATAGCGCTGCCCCTGGTATCTGCGACTTATCATTACATAACATCTGTCATTCAGGAGTCTGGGAAAGCGCAGTGACAACTGTAATGTTGGCTGTCACCCAGGAATGCTATTAACTGTTCCCTTGGGACTAGGGCTGGATGCTTGTGCTGTACGTCTTTTCTGACAGTGGATGTAAGTCAGTGTGTGGGGTACAGCGCCCCCCAAGGAGTCAGTAAAAAGTGAAGAAAAAAAAAAAAAAAAAAAGTCACATGACCCTGTAATACCAGGCATAATCTGACACAAATCCCAGTCTGACCGACAAGACAGGAGATACATAAAAATGGACCCTCGTCTTGTTCATTGTAACTGGTAGAGGTGGACAAGCTGCTGCCAGACCCCTCGGGTCCTCCGTCCCGACTCCTCTGGTCCTCCCTCCCGAATCCTCGGACCTCCCTCTAGACTCCTCGGGTCCTCCCTCCCGACTCCTCGGGTCCTCCCTCCCGACTCCTCGGGTCCTCCCTCCCGACTCCTCGGGTCCTCCCTCCCGACTCCTCGGGTCCTCCCTCCCGACTCCTCTGGTCGTCCCTCCCGACTCCTCCCTCTAGACTCCTCTGACCACCCTCTAGACTCCTCTGACCACCCTCTAGACTCCTCTGACCACCCTCTAGACTCCTCGGGGTCCTCCCTCTAGACTCCTCGGGTCCTCCCTCTAGACTCCTCGGGTCCTCCCTCTAGACTCCTCGGGTCCTCCCTCTAGACTCCTCGGGTCCTCCCTCTAGACTCCTCTGACCACCCTCTAGACTCCTCGGGTCCTCCCTCTAGACTCCTCGGGTCCTCCCTCTAGACTCCTCGGGTCCTCCCTCTAGACTCCTCGGGTCCTCCCTCTAGACTCCTCGGGTCCTCCCTCTAGACTCCTCGGGTCCTCCCTCTAGACTCCTCGGGTCCTCCCTCTAGACTCCTCGGGTCCTCCCTCCCGACTCCTCGGGTCCTCCCTCCCGACTCCTCGGGTCCTCCCTCCCGACTCCTCGGGTCCTCCCTCCCGACTCCTCCCTCCCGACTCCTCGGGTCCTCCCTCCCGACTCTTCGGGTCCTCCCTCCCGACTCTTTTGACCTCCCTCCCGACTCTTTTGACCTCCCTCCCGACTCTTTTGACCTCCCTCCCGACTCTTTTGACCTCCCTCCCGACTCTTTTGACCTCCCTTTAGACTCTTTTGACCTCCCTTTAGACTCTTTTGACCTCCCTTTAGACTCCTCTGACCTCCCTCCAGATCCCTCTGTCCCCATTAGGCCCTTTAGGAAGACCAGCTGCTTCCAGACAACTCTTACTCCTCTGACCTTTTTTGACCCCTTTGTCCCTCTCCAGCATAACACATTTACTGATTATCTCCGGGAAATTGCCACCGTCCTGTTTTTATTTGTATATTTTGTTTCTGGTATTAAATTGTGTCCTCTTCATGTTTCTCCTCAGGTCATCGGGATTGTCATGGACATCTTCACGGACGTGGACATCCTCTCAGACCTCCTGGACGCTGCCGCACGACGTGTTCCAGTCTACATCATCCTGGATGAGATGAACTCTCAGCACTTTCTTGACATGGCGTCTAAATGCAGGGTCAACCTAAACTTTGTTGAGGTGAGACCACCAGAGAATGACCCCTCACTAGGTGCGGATCTTGTTCTGAAGTCTCCGCTGTAGAAAGGCGGTGTAGCTACTGGGGGTTGCAGAGGTCCCTCCCAGGTCCCTTGTGTCTATTATAGGGTACATGGTAGGTGGGGGCAGGATCTCCATGTTACGCCTCTTGCGGAGCTGTATGCTCCTGAGATAAATCCCTTGTACGGGTGCTCCCACCTTTGTCCCCCTCCCGCACAGCGCCCCGAGGTTCCTCTATCTGTGGTGTTGGTCTTGTAGCAGAGCATTATGCGGAACATTTATTGTCTCTGTTCATGTCTGTGCAGCCGCTGATCTCCTCCATGAGTAATTACTGTTCGGGTGGGACAACTCTTTTTCTCTGCACCATTCGTAAACAACGCACGCTGCTGGGAAGGGTTGAAGTGCAGCAGCTGCTGATTGTAAATTCCCAGAATGCTCAGCAACACGCCGGGTGCAAAGGTCATGAATACCTGATGTATATGATGTGGAGATATTAAATGTGAGCTGTAAACCCTGTACAGAGGACTCCTCTCTGTGTTGCAATACTAGAATCTGCAGGGGGTTATACAGGGACTGGAGGCAGGGTCGGCCTTAGGGGTGTGCGACCTGTGCCATTGCACAGGGCGCATCACTCCAGCAGGTGGAAGGGAGCGCTGCGCTGGCTCCCTTCCCCTGCTTGTTTCAGAAGCGCCCGGGCCAGGCGATTTAGCAGCCATCTTTCCGCCAGGGCACTTCACTCGGTTGCGTGGCTACCGCTATAGCAGCTGGTAGCGGTGACACCAGGCATGAGGGAGCACCGCTAACACCCTCTGCGGCTACTACAGCGGTGGCGACGCCACTATAGCAGAGCAGGGAGGTATCTCCCTGCTCTGCTATCAACTAGCTCCACTGTAGCTCCCTGAAGGAGCAGAATCCCAGTGTGGCCTGGGATTCCGCTCCTGGATGGAGCGCTTGATCTCTCTGTGACCGGGGATTCCTCTCATTTATGGACAGAGTCGGCAATGCTGTGGATGGGGATCCCGCTTCAGGAGTTGCCCCTGTCCATATATAGACAGAGACATCAAGCTTTCCATCCAAGAGCGCAATCCCCAGGCATACGGGGATTCCGCTCCTTCAGGAAGCTACAGTGACGCTGTCTACAGGAAGGGGGGGTGCTATCTACAAGGGGGCTGTATGGCACTACCTACCAGGGGGCTCTGTGGCACTACCTACAGGGGGGCTGTGTGGTACTACCTACAGGGGGGCTGTGTGGTACTACCTACAGGGGGGCTGTATGGCACTACAAGGGGGCTGTGTGGCACTACAAGGGGGCTGTGTGGCACTACAAGGGGGCTGTATGGCACTACCTACCAGGGGGCTCTGTGGAACTGCCTACCAGTGGGCGGTGTGGCACTACCTACAAGGGTGCTGTGTGGCACTACCTACAAGGGGGCTGTGTGGCACTACCTACAAGGGGGCTGTGTGGCACTATCTACAGTGGGAATCTGTGAGTGGCGGGCTGATGGTCATTTTACTGTGAGTGGGGTGGGGCGCCGAAAGATAATTTTCTTTCCTTCTCCTCCTTCTTTCCCACTCTTTTCCTTGTTTTTTCTTCCTTTCCCTCCTTTGCCATTCTTTTCCTTATCTTTCCTTCCTTTTCCTTGTCTTTCCTTCCTCTTCTTTCCCACTAATTTCCTTGTCTTTTCTTCCTTTCCCACTCTTTTCCTCCCCTCCGTTTCTACTCTTTTCCTTGTCTTATCGTTCCCTCCCTTTTTCCGTCCTCGTTTTCTTTCTTTCCGTTCCTCCTTCCCATACCAACCTTTTCTTCTTTCCTTTCTTTTCCTTCCTCCTTTTTGACTCTTTTTTCCTTGTCTTTCCTTCCTTCCCCTTCTTTCCCACTCATTTCCTTGTCTTTCCTTCTCCTTCTTTCCCACTCATTTCCTCGTCTTTCCTTCCCCTTCTTTCCCACTCATTTCCTTGTCTTTCCTTCCCCTTCTTTCCCACTCATTTCCTCGTCTTTCCTTCCCCTTCTTTCCCACTCATTTCCTTGTCTTTCCTTCCCCTTCTTTCCCACTCATTTCCTCGTCTTTCCTTCACCACCTTTCCCACTCATTTCCTCGTCTTTCCTTCCCCTTCTTTCCCACTCATTTCCTCGTCTTTCCTTCCCCTTCTTTCCCACTCATTTCCTCGTCTTTCCTTCCCCTTCTTTCCCACTCATTTCCTCGTCTTTCCTTCCCCTTCTTTCCCACTCATTTCCTCGTCTTTCCTTCCCCTTCTTTCCCACTCATTTCCTTGTCTTTCCTTCCCCTTCTTTCCCACTCATTTCCTTGTCTTTCCTTCCCCTTCTTTCCCACTCATTTCCTCGTCTTTCCTTCCCCTTCTTTCCCACTCATTTCCTCGTCTTTCCTTCCCCTTCTTTCCCACTCATTTCCTCGTCTTTCCTTCCCCTTCTTTCCCACTCATTTCCTTGTCTTTCCTTCCCCTTCTTTCCCACTCATTTCCTCGTCTTTCCTTCCCCTTCTTTCCCACTCATTTCCTTGTCTTTCCTTCCCCTTCTTTCCCACTCATTTCCTCGTCTTTCCTTCACCTCCTTTCCCACTCATTTCCTCGTCTTTCCTTCACCTCCTTTCCCACTCTTTTCCTTGTCTCATTTTCTCTTCTTTTTTGTTCTTTCCTCCTACTTAGGGTGGATTAACACGCAAAAGATTTTGTTGTAGAAACTTCTGCGTCTGAAAATCAGAAATCCCGGCACCTGCTGCAGAAACCACCACATTCAGATAAATAAAACTGATCTTCAGTGGCAGAAATTTCTGCAACAAAATCTGCCGTGTGTGAATACACCCTAAATATTCATACATTCTGATCTGAGGCACACACGTCTTGTATTTTTATAAGTCCTGGGTTCCGCTCCTTGGACTCTGTTTGAGTATCATCCCCTCAGGGCAGAGGAGCGGTCTCTCTGGAGTGTTCACTGCGGGGGTCATTACTGGAAATTTTACTTGGCCGACTCGTGTTTTTCCAAAAGTTTACACAAATAAGACAAATAAAACCGCGCTCTAAATGATTGAGACTGCTCCAAACAAGATGATGGCGAGAGGACGACTGGGGCGAGAGGACGACTGGGGCGAGAGGACGACTCGGTCTGTTCTGTATGTGTCAGTCATCACATAGCGGCCTATCGGAATAAATGTGATCTGCAGTAACATGACTTTAGCGCCAGGTGACGCCATATTGGGATTGGGCACCGCTACGACTTTTGGTCGCTCATGGTAAAATTACAGGTTCCTGCGATCCTCACACAATCTCCGTGTTCCACTAGGGGGCAAAGCTGCACTAAACCACCACAGGGCATCGCCTCGTCACCCATGCTGCGTGGCTGGATTAGACCCAAGTCATCACTTGGCCGCAGCCTAACCTCATGTCCTTCCGCAGCCTGCAGTGCGCTGGTGGGTTGGGACTTGTCCTCTTGCTGTTCATCTCCTATATTAATACTAATGATGACTCTCTTGTCTCCCGTCCCTGTATTTACCTGTATATATCCTGTTTCTCCCCCACCCAGGTGTGACTCCCTGCTCCTATAATGACATTGTGGCCACGCCTCAGGAGCTTGTCTCATTTGCCACCTGTCCCACGGTCCTGTCCTCACCGTCCAATCTACCTGACTGTATCGCTGCAAGCGAAGCCGACCCAGCAATCAGTGGGCTGAAACAGGGGTGCAATTATAAGGGGTGCAATACCGACAGACCCGGGTCCAGGTGCATGAGGGACCAGGAGCTCCAAGCTGCACCTCTGGGTCAAAATATTGACTATGTATGGCCGTCAGTATATAACCTGGTCCTATTACACAGCAGCTTAATACTGGCCGGCATAATGACCCCCAAGGAATTTTCTTGACCCTGTGACCAGTAATGGCCCCTCATGAAACTTCTAAACAATCGGACACAATCATTACTTGGCTTTCAAATTGCCCCCACAACATTTCTGAACTTTTTTTTTTTCTCTTTGGCTGTTTGTGTGACGTCTATCTGAGCGATTTATAACCCTCTTGTCTCACGTGGGAAATTCGCCGCCAAGTACAGTAACTCCAGTAGAGTCATATCCATAAATGTCTGGTCAGAAACCGTTGCAGACGGCGGAGTATGGAGCGGAGGGGTCGTTATAGCAAAAATGAAAACAGCGTCACCTGCTGGTTCATTCCGTCACACACCACCGGGGCGACGATGCTTTCTAGTCTTCTCCCCCCCCCCTCTCATTTGCCAATGTTGTTGGTTGTGGTCAACTTGTGGATTTATATAATGTGGACTTTATAATCGAAACCACCGGTAATCGGATCCAGTAATTTCCCCAATGGAGACACCATGGATGGGCAGATGGCTTGCCAACTACAAGAGAAGCGTCTGTCCTGGCATCCTCGGTGTGCCGCTGTAGCATTGGGATATTGTGGGTGATATTTAGTACTTGTGGCCATGAAAAGGTCTCGTCATCAACATAAACTGTGGACCAGGATATCACAGATCTTTGTGCAATATGTGAATGCTGGAATGCGATATATTTATGTGACTCTTCTTTCTTTGTAGTTCCTGAGGGTGCGGACCATCTCTGGCCCCACATATTTCTGCAGGTCGGGCACCACCTTCAAGGGGAACCTCCTGGAGAAGTTTATGTTGGTGGACTGTACGGTGGTGTTGAGTGGTACATACAGGTGAGCTGCCCGCGAGACCCTTCATCTAATGTTAGAAAACTTTTCCGGGCTCATTGTATTTTGTATCTTCTATAACCCCATGGCTCTATTCATCCTGAGCAACTTAGTTTATGAATAGGATTTCAGAACGGAGGTGAAGACAGACACAGGCCGAGGACTAGAGCAGCAATGTGGATTGATAAACTGTTCAGGTTAATAGAATGGTGGAAAACTGGGTGAAGATCCCTGAGGGCACAGTAATGGCTGCCATTGGGGGTTACCACCCAGCAGGAGAATATTTTGACATAATTGAGTCTTGAGTGTGAATTTTTGCAGATTTCTATTGAGACTAATGCCGTGTTCATCTGTTTTCACAGCTTCATGTGGTCATTTGAGAAGATCCATCGCAGCATGGCTCACATCTTCCAAGGAGAACTGGTTTCAAGCTTCGATGAAGAGTTCCGGATTCTGTTTGCCCAGTCTGACCCTCTAATCCCCCCTGAGAATGCCCTGATCAAGATGGAAAAACCGTACATGGGGATGGTTCCATTTGGCGGCCCCCGCCCTTACCTTGATCGAAAGCTTCACTTCATGTACCCCAGGGATGACAGCTCCCAGAACTCTTTCAACTCCTATGGTGTAGATCATGACCGCAATTTTTTGCAGTCGTTCCGCAAAGACGAAATGATGAGACACGCAATGGATACTTCCGGCATGAGATTTCACGGGCCGAAGTTTCCAGACCAGATGGATAACATGCAGATGTCTTTCATGCAGAACAAACAATTGGACATTGATGCCTACAAGAGGCACAGCTTTGCAGAAGGCACTTTTGAGAACTACTCTGCGTCTAAGCAGTACGCGAGGCAAACCTTCATGAACACTGATAATAACGAGTACCGCTTCCAGTCAAGTCAGTTTCAGAAAAGTCAGTATATACAAATGGATTCAGGGCGTACGGGGAGGACTCAGGGGCTCTTCGAAAAGATCCGGGGCAACCGACAGGGTTTGCAAGACACGGATGACATGGATTCCAGGTTTCCCTCTTATAAAGCTTTGCAGGGAGAAGGTACCAACGCCATTGAGGGTCTACACACCTCAAGACTAGGCTATAACCCCTCCAACTCATCCCGAGAGGTCAGACATGGCTCCGACCAGGTGGCACTAGGGAGCGAAGGAAGATTTGGTCAAAGATCACAAGCGCGTCAGAAGTTCATGTGTCAAATGTCACCCACACAGAAGCAGAGCTCCGAGCAAAAGCAGTTTTTCCAAGATCAAGATGCAGATAAAAAAGTTCAGGACAACAAACAAGGTTTACGCAGCTGGCGCATCTCCTCATACTTGAGTGGAATTCAGCCAGACCATGAAGAAGAAGGTATAGTAATGGCTCTGGATTCAGAACCTTTTGATGAATCCCCAATTCCTATGGAAAAACCTGTACTTACAATTGAGACATTGGCAAAGTATTCTACTGATCCCATCCCCCCGTATAAACCAATATTAGCTGTTACTGAAGTCCCTATGGCGGTAGACACCAGCAAAGAGATGTCCATGTTCGAGAAGGAGAAAGAAGATTCGTTCTTATCAAGACATGATTCTTTCCGGTCTCGGACTAACCCGTTGATTCAAAGAAGTTCCCGATTAAGATCATCCCTCATATTTAGCAACTCAAAACTGGAGCAGCATAGTTCTACTGCCGAGGCTGTACAGGTTATTCAGAGGGAGCAAAGCACAAGCGAGGTGGTCCAAGACAATGAGACTATAAGGACATCATCCAAAGTAGCCGAGATCCTGGAGAAGTACAGAAGCGGCAACAAAGACAATGAAGTCACCACCTTAGTGCAAGCCAAGGCAGCCTCTAAAGTCATTCAGGAGGAGACAGAGGATGGACACAAAAAGAATACTACTGAAACCGTGGCTTACAAATCCCTGGAGTCAAAACTTCTAGACAAAGATTCCTTTAGCCGAACACTTCTTGATTCACAATATCGATCTTCAGTTACTTCTCGGTTCCAGGACCTTTTCAGCAAAGACAGACAGACGAGCTCAATTACCAAGGTTGAACAAAGAGTCTCAAGCATCCAGACAGTAGAAAGCAACACGGCGGCTCTACCAGAGCCGAAAGAGAGTGGACCTATTATCACAGAAATTATAGACCTGCCAAAGCCTCCAGAGGTTGAAGTGCCAAAGCCACCAAGCAAACCAAACCCCGGTCTTCTGTTTGGAAATGCTCTAGAAAGTATGTCCCAAAACCCGACACCTGTCATCTCTTCCCCCACCTCCTCCCTAACCAAATCAGAGGAAGAATTGTCAAAAACCGAGCCGTCCACAATGGAGTTCATCCGTAGAGGGTCCTTGAGGCTCAAACAATTTCTCCAATCAAAAACCGAGAAAAAGGCAGAAGAAGAAGCCGTTTCAGATGCAGCCAAAGTAGAGAAACAAAATAACGCCCTCCGGCGATACTCTAAAACAGAGTTCCCAGAGCCAACACCAGTGGTGGAGACTGAAGACAAGACAACTAAACTAGCCTCTACTTCCCCACCCAAAACCACATCATCTTCTCAGTCCAGATTGTCTTCTTCAACCTCAAATGTGATCTTCAGTAGTAACCTACGAGATGACACCAAGGTGATCTTGGAGCAAATATCTGCCAATAGTCAGAAGAATAGGGCAGAGCTGGCCAAACAGTCTCAGGCTCTAACCACTAATGATTCAGAGGTGACCACTGCCAACACCAACTCAACGGAGACCAAAGCCGAAGAGACCACCAGTCCAGATTCAACCTCTATAACCAGGACGGGAAGCTTTCTAAGCCGAACCCGTTTCTCACGACCTTCCCCGACCTCTCCTGAGGACAGAGATAACCTGCTAAAGCGGATGGAGAGCATCAGGAAGGAAAAACGAGTCTACAGTAGGTTCGAAGTGTTCTGTAAAAAGGAAGAACCGAACCCAGTGGAGGAAAGTGAGGACGACTCCAAGGATAAGAAAGTGGGGAAACTGTTTGGGAAATTAGGAACTCTGATTAAAAAATGACCGTAGACTCGATACAAGTGTTTCCATCTGGTGCCAATAACACCTCAAATATCCTGAGGGTTCTTTTGTGTTATGAATTACCGCAGAGTTCTAATATGGAGATGCCTCCAGGCGGACTTGTCATGGAAACTTTCGTATTAATGTATAGAAACTACACGGAACAGGAGAAATCTTTCAATGAACTGGTCCGACAGAGAATAAAATGATCTGGACCTTCAGAAACGGTACCGACCTCTAGACTTGTTACCAAAGAACGATTCCACTGGTGCCTTGAACGTGGGGTCCGGGAGCAGAGCAGCTTTTGTCTTGGGCCACGACTTCTCCTCCCCTCCATATCTACCTTCATTAACGTTCCGTAAGGGCTCGTTCTTGAACTACAAGTCCCATTATGTTTGTGACATGCTGGGACTTGTAGCTCGAAGCTTCCTGACACAGCTGGCCTGCTATAGATATTCGAACATTAATTTATTTAGAAGGGAAAAATCTGTCTGGTACCAGTCAGTGAATGGAGAGAACTTCCAGGTGGACGCTTGGAGTCGCAGTATTCCCTGCCGGATGAAGCACTGAACGTCTCATTATTTTTCTACCATTTGTAAATAGCTGTATATGTCCTAGCAGTATGAAAAACCCGTGAATGATGGTGGCACCAAATCCGACGTCGCCCACAGTAACGAAGGTGTTCGGTCGTGCAATGCTACGTGAAGCCGTCGGAGCTGTGGATGTATTCATTACCAAGATGGAGGCAGTGAAATAGGCCGTCACTACGCTGTTTACTCTTCCACCGTCGTATTGTAGGATCTAAGCGAATAGAATTCTAGTTTATAAAAAATAACCTGAAAGTGGGAAAATAAAGAAATGATATTCATTCAAGACGAGCAGCAGAGAGAGATTCTTATAAATACGGAGGCCGAAAGTTAAAGGGCGGGTCGTATCTTCTGTAAATGAAGCTTTATCGTTGTGGAGTAAAAAGTTGTGCAACCTTCTAATAGACTTTGTGTTCCAATTCATCACCATTTCAAGATCTCTGCTTGCGGTCAGTGAATACAAAATATTAGTGTTTACATTCGGAGGCTGGAAACCCATCCTGATCTAGTCCTGCTTACATAGCTCTACCGATACAATGTAACAACCCCAGAAGCGATCAGCCTGGAGTCCAAGATGGGAGCGAGATTTGTGCATAGATAATCCTCTGTGAGCAGCAGCACAAATCTTTCTCCTGCGCTAGACTCCAGCTCTTACCTGTACTGGTACATTGTAACAAGACCATCTGCTGTGTGAGCAGGATGAAGTCAGGACGGCTTTTCAGCCTCTGCTTGCTGTCAGCGAATGGACATACTCCTTGTTTACGTTCAGACATCTTGGTGAGGAATTGAAACACAAAATACTTTTTACTTCCGTGGGACTGGACAATCCAGATAGCCCGGCTTGTATGGTGAACAATAAGGGTCCGGTGGGTTCAGAACCAGCGCTCGATGACTGCTCTCAATATGGATTGCCAGCCTTGGAGTTATAGTCCCACAGCATCAGTGTAGTCCCGATTTTATTGCCACAACCCCAATATTGGAGTCCTGATCGATCACCTGCTGTATTATTCTGAGGGTGTTGGTCCTCTCAGAGCTCCGTGTAGCACAACCGACCAAGGCTGTAGAAGCACTGATTTTATTACTACTGATATGTATCCCGATGGTGGATTCATTTTATAGGAGTTGGGGGTGGGCTGCAGAGCTGACACTCAGTGACTACGAGGTGTAGTGTTGTGATGCTCTGCTTTATATGGTGAATGTCTTATGTCTATTGTGATTGGATATTTAATGTAAGGGTAGAATTGTATAAGAAGCATTGATGGATGTGAAATTTTCAATCATTGTACATGCACTTCCCTCCTGGTGCCTGTAGGGGGCAGCGCAAAGACTAGAATAAAGACAGATTTTATTGGCTCAGGTTAAATGTGCAGAAATAAAGCCATTCTTCTCAAGTTGTGTTCCTGCTTCTTGTCTTTTACATCCGGGTTCACACCCCGACTTTATTCACAATATAATGTTGATGACTGTAGACTGGGATTTATGGACTCCGCACATCCCCTCAGAAGCCTGATAGATCCCGGCCACAGACCCAGGACTGTTACTAATGATCATCACAGGGATTAGTCTGTATCGTGAGGTCATTGTGTCCCTTCTACAATTCCATAAATCCAGGAGGGACCTAGAACTCTGTTCATCCTGAGCTTCCTGGTTCAGAACCACAGTAAAAACCGGCCTACGAAGAGGTTTATAAGCCTGGGCTCAGCAGCGTGACAACTCCTATGGGTTCTGGAATAGTCACCCAGCACCTGTTACCCGTGTAGCCGACCCATGTAATTCAGAAGCGGGTAATGAAAGTTTGAAAAACGTTACTGAAGAGGACGACCAAGGAGATGAGATTTCCAGATATAATGTGTACAGTCCAGAGAGAAAAGGGCAAAGACAAGGATAAAACTCTTCAATATGTGACAGGCTTATTCTGTGATTCCTTCCCATTAACCGAGAAGAAAATGGAGCTCCGGTACGGCCGGTATAGAAGTCGTAAAGCCGGCTCAGACACAAATGATCGTTGGCGTCGTCTTCATCACTCATCTGGGAGAGAATAGAATCTGAAAAATACAACATGTCTGATTTATCTTCCCTGACATAGGACAGGGCCTGTAGACATAAGATTGTTGGTGGGAGCTGCAAACAAATATCTGATGGTAACACCACAGATGTGGGAGAGCAACAGCGCCCGCTACTCAACTCCTCAAACCCCAACTCAACAGAAGAATGTCACTCAACAACGAGCCTCCCGAATATCCAACACACCAGAGGGAAGAAAACCAAAGCCACCCGACACAGTGGAAGGGAGAAGAGTAATGTCACCGAACGCTGAGGTCTCCAAGAGCCCAACTCAACGCTGAGGTTCTGGAGTATCCAACCTCAATAGATGCGGAAGAACAAGGTCACCCAACAACGAGGCTCTGAATATCCAACACAACAGAGGTGATAAGAGTAATGTCACCGAACACTGAGGCCTCCAACTGTCCAACTCAACAGAGGGGAAGAGCGATGTTGTCCAACAAAAAGGCTTGTGAATATCCACAATAAAACAGCAGAAGAGAGAAGAGTTATGTCACCAAACACTGAGGTTCTGGAATATCTAAACTCAAGAAAAGAGGAAGAGCAATGTCGCCCAACAGTAAGGCTCCCGAATATCCAACACAGAGGGCAAACACCAAAGTCACCCGACACTGAGACTTTCGACAACCACCACCGCAGAAGGGAGAAGAGTAATGTCACCGAGCACTGGGGTTCCTGAGTATCCAAACTCAAAAGAAGGGGAAGAACAATGTCACCCAACAGTGAGGGTCCGAATATCCAACACAATAGCGGAGAAGGGTAATACCAACCAACACACAGGCTCCAGAGTATCCAGCCACCACCTGACAGAGTTGGGAGACCAGTGACTCCCCCCCCCCCCCCCCCGCACCAACAGTACAGAGGGGAATACCAATGTTGCCCAACACTCGTATTCTCAAGTATCCTACATCAAGCGGGAGGAAAGATGTCGCCCAAAGCGGAGGCTTCCAAATATCCAAATCCAACACAACAGATGTGGAAGACCAATGCCACCCCACCCTGAAGATCCTGATTATCCAACACAACAGAGGGAAGAATAAAATCACCCAACACTGAGGCTCTCAAGTATCCAGAACCAACATAGTAGAGAGAAGAAGAATAATGTCACCCAACACAGACCTCCAAGTGTCCAACTCAACATGCCCAACCCTGAAGTTCTCCAGTATCCAAACTCAACCGAAGGGGAAAATCAATGATGCCCAACACCAAGATTCTTGATTATCCAACGCACGGGAGAGGGGAGACCAATGACACTCAACACGGAGGTTCCGAGTACCTAATTACAAAACAAGAGGTCTATCACTGAGGGTCCTGAGCATCTTACCCCCGGTCTTCAATACAATGAAATATTAATACGAAATTATAGAAGGTCACCTAGAATGATGATGAGTGAAGGAGCTGCTGCCATGAGGTGGAAGGTTTTCCTTCTTCTGTTGGGAGGTTCTTGTTTTTGGTAAAGAAAGGAATATTGACCTGGAACGAGCGCAGTAAAGGTGAGACTAGTCTGGACGGTCGGAAATGATAAGTTCACACAGGGCGGTCATGGACAGTAAATTGGTAAGACCCTGAATACAAGAGAATAACCCAGGCAGTATTTGGAGCTTTCCACTGGTCCCGAGCACTGCCCCCTCCTCAATGACAGAGTTTCCCTAATAGGACATATGGACGGGGGCTTTCAGTGAGAGAGCCCCTTTAACTTTCTATTGCAGTGCTAGGCATAAATATAGAGCAATGTTCCTGCTAAGATAAACCATCAGCTCAGACCAGACAATATTTGGCCGAATATTCAGTTTTGATGCACGGCTGCCATTATCATACAGTGGAGCAAGTCCGCAGCTGTAAACGTGGAGGTGTGATCTGAGATGGGATGTAGTCACAGTGACATCTGCAGGCTGGAGGAGGGTAGTGCACCCTGTGCGGAGGTGGTGGTCTTGAGGGTGAAACGTTATCTGTCCGGAGGGTCCAATGTCCACGTCTAAAGGCCCTATTATACCAGCCGAGTATAAGACGTACACTACACAGGGGAGATGTAGTATCTGTATATAGGATCGGTATAAGATGTACACAGAGGAGATGTAATGTCTGTATATAGGATCAGTATAAGATGTACACAGTGGGGATGTAGTATCTGTATATAGGATCGGTATAAGATGTACACAGAGGAGATGTAGTATCTGTATATAGGATCGGTATAAGATGTACACAGTGGGGATGTAGTATCTGTATATAGGATCGGTATAAGATGTACACAGAGGAGATGTAGTATCTGTATATAGGATCAGTATAAGATGTACACAGAGGAGATGTAGTGTCTGTATATAGGATCGGTATAAGATGTACACAGGGGAGATGTAGTATCTGTATATAGGATCAGTATAAGATGTACACAGAGGAGATGTAGTGTCTGTATATAGGATCGGTATAAGATGTATACAGAGGAGATGTAGTGTCTGTATATAGGATCAGTATAAGATGTACACAGGGGAGATGTAGTGTCTGTATATAGGATCGGTATAAGATGTACACAGAGGAGATGTAGTATCTGTATATAGGATCAGTATAAGATGTACAGAGGAGATGTAGTGTCTGTATATAGGATCAGTATAAGATGTACACAGAGGAGATGTAGTATCTGTATATAGGATCAGTATAAGATGTATACAGAGGAGATGTAGTGTCTGTATATAGGATCAGTGTAAGATGTACACAGAGGAGATGTAGTGTCTGTATATAGGATCAGTATAAGATGTACACAGGAGATGTAGTGTCTGTATATAGGATCAGTATAAGATGTATACAGAGGAGATGTAGTGTCTGTATATAGGATCAGTATAAGATGTATACAGAGGAGATGTAGTGTCTGTATATAGGATCAGTATAAGATGTACAGAGGAGATGTAGTGTCTGTATATAGGATCAGTATAAGATGTACACAGAGGAGATGTAGTGTCTGTATATAGGATCAGTATAAGATGTACACAGAGGAGATGTAGTGTCTGTATATAGGATCAGTATAAGATGTACACAGAGGAGATGTAGTGTCTGTATATAGGATCAGTATAATGTACACAGAGGAGATGTAGTATCTGTATATAGGATCGGTATAAGATGTACACAGGGGAGATGTAGTGTCTGTATATAGGATCGGTATAAGATGTACACAGAGGAGATGTAGTGTCTGTATATAGGATCAGTATAAGATGTATACAGAGGAGATGTAGTATCTGTATATAGGATCAGTATAAGATGTACACAGAGGAGATGTAGTGTCTGTATATAGGATCGGTATAAGATGTACACAGAGGAGATGTAGTATCTGTATATAGGATCAGTATAAGATGTACACAGAGGAGATGTAGTGTCTGTATATAGGATCGGTATAAGATGTACACAGAGGAGATGTAGTATCTGTATATAGGATCAGTATAAGATGTACACAGAGGAGATGTAGTATCTGTATATAGGATCAGTATAAGATGTACACAGGAGATGTAGTGTCTGTATATAGGATCAGTATAAGACGTACACAGAGGAGATGTAGTGTCTGTATATAGGATCAGTATAAGATGTACACAGAGGAGATGTAGTGTCTGTATATAGGATCAGAATAAGATGTATACAGAGGAGATGTAGTGTCTGTATATAGGATCAGTATAAGATGTATACAGAGGAGATGTAGGATCAGTATAATGTACACAGAGGAGATGTAGTGTCTGTATATAGGATCGGTATAAGATGTACACAGAGGAGATGTAGTATCTGTATATAGGATCGGTATAAGATGTACACAGGGGAGATGTAGTGTCTGTATATAGGATCAGTATAAGACGTACACAGAGGAGATGTAGTGTCTGTATATAGGATCAGTATAAGATGTACACAGAGGAGATGTAGTGTCTGTATATAGGATCAGTATAAGATGTACACAGAGGAGATGTAGTATCTGTATATAGGATCAGTATAAGATGTACACAGAGGAGATGTAGTGTCTGTATATAGGATCGGTATAAGACGTACACAGAGGAGATGTAGTGTCTGTATATAGGATCAGTATAAGACGTACACAGAGGAGATGTAGTGTCTGTATATAGGATCAGTATAAGATGTACACAGAGGAGATGTAGTGTCTGTATATAGGATCAGTATAAGATGTACACAGAGGAGATGTAGTGTCTGTATATAGGATCAGTATAAGATGTACACAGAGGAGATGTGGTGTCTGTATATAGGATCAGTATAAGATGTACACAGAGGAGATGTAGTATCTGTATATAGGATCAGTATAAGACGTACACAGAGGAGATGTAGTATCTGTATATAGGATTAGTATAAGATGTACACAGAGGAGATGTAGTGTCTGTATATAGGATCAGTATAAGATGTACACAGAGGAGATGTAGTATCTGTATATAGGATCGGTATAAGATGTACACAGAGGAGATGTAGTATCTGTATATAGGATCAGTATAAGATGTACACAGAGGAGATGTAGTGTCTGTATAAGTATCAGTATAAGATGTACACAGAGGAGATGTAGTGTCTGTATATAGGATCAGTATAAGATGTACACAGAGGAGATGTAGTATCTGTATATAGGATCAGTGTAAGATGTACACAGAGGAGATGTAGTGTCTGTATATAGGATCAGTATAAGATGTACACAGAGGAGATGTAGTGTCTGTATATAGGATCAGTATAAGATGTACACAGAGGAGATGTAGTGTCTGTATATAGGATCAGTATAAGATGTATACAGAGGAGATGTAGTGTCTGTATATAGGATCAGTATAAGATGTACACAGAGGAGATGTAGTGTCTGTATATAGGATCAGTATAAGATGTACACAGAGGAGATGTAGTGTCTGTATATAGGATCAGTATAAGAAGTACACAGAGGAGATGTAGTGTCTGTATATAGGATCGGTATAAGATGTACACAGAGGAGATGTAGTGTCTGTATATAGGATCACTATAAGATGTATACAGAGGAGATGTAGTGTCTGTATATAGGATCACTATAAGATGTACACAGAGGAGATGTAGTGTCTGTATATAGGATCAGTATAAGATGTACAGAGAAGATGTAGTATCTGTATATAGGATCGGTATAAGACGTACACAGAGGAGATGTAGTGTCTGTATATAGGATCACTATAAGATGTATACAGAGGAGATGTAGTGTCTGTATATAGGATCACTATAAGATGTACACAGAGGAGATGTAGTGTCTGTATATAGGATCAGTATAAGATGTACAGAGGAGATGTAGTATCTGTATATAGGATCGGTATAAGACGTACACAGAGGAGATGTAGTGTCTGTATATAGGATCGGTATAAGATGTACACAGAGGAGATGTAGTATCTGTATATAGGATCGGTATAAGATGTACACAGAGGAGATGTAGTGTCTGTATATAGGATCAGTATAAGATGTACACAGAGGAGATGTAGTGTCTGTATATAGGATCAGTATAAGATGTACACAGAGGAGATGTAGTGTCTGTATATAGGATCGGTATAAGATGTATACAGAGGAGATGTAGTGTCTGTATATAGGACCGGTATAAGATGTACACAGAGGAGATGTAGTATCTGTATATAGGACCAGTATAAGATGTACACAGAGGAGATGTAGTGTCTGTATATAGGATCAGTATAAGATGTACACAGAGGAGATGTAGTATCTGTATATAGGATCAGTATAAGATGTACACAGAGGAGATGTAGTATCTGTATATAGGATCAGTATAATGTACACAGAGGAGATGTAGTGTCTGTATATAGGATCAGAATAAGATGTATACAGAGGAGATGTAGTGTCTGTATATAGGATCAGTATAAGATGTACACAGAGGAGATGTAGTATCTGTACATAGGATCAGTATAAGACGTACACAGAGGAGATGTAGTGTCTGTATATAGGATCAGTATAAGATGTACACAGAGGAGATGTAGTGTCTGTATATAGGATCAGTATAAGATGTACACAGAGGAGATGTAGTATCTGTATATAGGATCAGTATAAGATGTATACAGAGGAGATGTAGTATCTGTATATAGGATCGGTATAAGATGTACACAGGGGAGATGTAGTGTCTGTATATAGGATCAGTATAAGATGTATACAGAGATGTAGTGTCTGTATATAGGATCAGTATAAGATGTACACAGAGGAGATGTAGTATCTGTATATAGGATCGGTATAAGATGTACACAGAGGAGATGTAGTATCTGTATATAGGATCGGTATAAGATGTACACAGAGGAGATGTAGTATCTGTATATAGGATCGGTATAAGATGTACACAGAGGAGATGTAGTATCTGTATATAGGATCAGTATAAGATGTACACAGAGGAGATGTAGTGTCTGTATAAGTATCAGTATAAGATGTACACAGAGATGTAGTGTCTGTATATAGGATCAGTATAAGATGTACACAGAGGGGATGTAGTATCTGTATATAGGATCGGTATAAGATGTACACAGAGGAGATGTAGTGTCTGTATATAGGATCAGTATAAGATGTATACAGAGGAGATGTAGTGTCTGTATATAGGATCAGTATAAGATGTACACAGAGGAGATGTAGTGTCTGTATATAGGATCAGTATAAGATGTATACAGAGGAGATGTAGTATCTGTATATAGGATCGGTATAAGATGTACACAGAGGAGATGTAGTGTCTGTATATAGGATCAGTATAAGATGTATACAGAGGAGATGTAGTGTCTGTATATAGGATCAGTATAAGATGTACACAGAGGAGATGTAGTGTCTGTATATAGGATCAGTATAAGATGTATACAGAGGAGATGTAGTATCTGTATATAGGATCAGTATAAGATGTACACAGAGGAGATGTAGTATCTGTATATAGGATCGGTATAAGATGTACACAGAGGAGATGTAGTGTCTGTATATAGGATCGGTATAAGATGTACACAGAGGAGATGTAGTGTCTGTATATAGGATCGGTATAAGATGTACACAGAGGAGATGTAGTGTCTGTATATAGGATCAGTATAAGATGTATACAGAGGAGATGTAGTGTCTGTATGTAGGATCAGTATAAGATGTACACAGAGGAGATGTAGTGTCTGTATATAGGATCAGTATAAGGTGTACACAGAGGAGATGTAGTATCTGTATATAGGATCAGTATAAGATGTACACAGAGGAGATGTAGTGTCTGTATATAGGATCAGTATAAGATGTACACAGAGGAGATGTAGTATCTGTATATAGGATCAGTATAAGATGTACACAGAGGAGATGTAGTGTCTGTATGTAGGATCAGTATAAGATGTACACAGAGGAGATGTAGTGTCTGTATATAGGATCAGTATAAGGTGTACACAGAGGAGATGTAGTATCTGTATATAGGATCAGTATAAGATGTACACAGAGGAGATGTAGTGTCTGTATATAGGATCAGTATAAGATGTACACAGAGGAGATGTAGTGTCTGTATATAGGATCGGTATAAGATGTACACAGAGGAGATGTAGTGTCTGTATATAGGATCGGTATAAGATGTACACAGAGGAGATGTAGTGTCTGTATGTAGGATCAGTATAAGATGTATACAGAGGAGATGTAGTGTCTGTATGTAGGATCAGTATAAGATGTACACAGAGGAGATGTAGTATCTGTATATAGGATCAGTATAAGACGTACACAGAGGAGATGTAGTGTCTGTATATAGGATCAGTATAAGATGTACACAGAGGAGATGTGGTGTCTGTATATAGGATCGGTATAAGACGTACACAGAGGAGATGTAGTGTCTGTATATAGGATCGGTATAAGACGTACACAGAGATGTAGTGTCTGTATATAGGATCGGTATAAGATGTACACAGAGGAGATGTAGTGTCTGTATATAGGATCAGTATAAGACGTACACAGAGGAGATGTAGTGTCTGTATATAGGATCGGTATAAGACGTACACAGAGATGTAGTGTCTGTATATAGGATCGGTATAAGACGTACACAGAGGAGATGTAGTGTCTGTATATAGGATCGGTATAAGGCGTACACAGAGGAGATGTAGAGTCTGTATATAGGATCAGTATAAGATGTACACAGAGGAGATGTAGTGTCTGTATATAGGATCAGTATAAGATGTACACAGAGGAGATGTAGTATCTGTATATAGGATCAGTATAAGATGTACACAGAGGAGATGTAGTGTCTGTATATAGGATCAGTATAAGATGTATACAGAGGAGATGTAGTGTCTGTATATAGGATCAGTATAAGATGTACACAGAGGAGATGTAGTATCTGTATATAGGACCAGTATAAGATGTACACAGAGGAGATGTAGTGTCTGTATATAGGATCAGTATAAGATGTACACAGAGGAGATGTAGTGTCTGTATATAGGATCAGTATAAGATGTACACAGAGGAGATGTAGTGTCTGTATATAGGATCAGTATAAGATGTACACAGAGGAGATGTAGTATCTGTATATAGGATCAGTATAAGATGTACACAGAGGAGATGTAGTGTCAGTATATAGGATCAGTATAAGATGTACAGAGGAGATGTAGTATCTGTATATAGGATCAGTATAAGATGTACACAGAGGAGATGTAGTGTCTGTATATAGGATCAGTATAAGATGTACACAGAGGAGATGTAGTGTCTGTATATAGGATCGGTATAAGACGTACACAGAGGAGATGTAGTGTCTGTATATAGGATCGGTATAAGACGTACACAGAGGAGATGTAGTGTCTGTATATAGGATCGGCATAAGACGTACACAGAGGAGATGTAGTGTCTGTATATAGGATCGGCATAAGACGTACACAGAGGAGATGTAGTGTCTGTGTACGTCTTATGCCGATCCTATATACAGACACTACATCTCCTCTGTGTACGTCTTATACTGGTCCTATATACAGAGGAGATGTAGTGTCTGTATATAGGATCGGTATAAGATGTATACAGAGATGTAGTGTCTGTATATAGGATCGGTATAAGGTGTACACAGAGGAGATGTAGTATCTGTATATAGGATCGGTATAAGATGTATACAGAGGAGATGTAGTGTCTGTATATAGGATCGGTATAAGATGTACACAGAGGAGATGTATTATCTGTATATAGGATCAGTATAAGATGTACACAGAGGAGATGTAGTGTCTGTATATAGGATCAGTATAAGATGTATACAGAGGAGATGTAGTGTCTGTATATAGGATCAGTATAAGGTGTACACAGAGGAGATGTAGTATCTGTATATAGGATCAGTATAAGATGTACACAGAGGAGATGTAGTGTCTGTATATAGGATCAGTATAAGATGTACACAGAGGAGATGTAGTATCTGTATATAGGATCGGTATAAGATGTACACAGAGGAGATGTAGTATCTGTATATAGGATCGGTATAAGATGTACACAGAGGAGATGTAGTATCTGTATATAGGATCAGTATAAGATGTACAGAGGAGATGTAGTGTCTGTATATAGGATCGGTATAAGACGTACACAGAGGAGATGTAGTATCTGTATATAGGATCGGTATAAGATGTACACAGAGGAGCTGTAGTGTCTGTATATAGGATCGGTATAAGATGTACACAGAGGAGATGTAGTGTCTGTATATAGGATCAGTATAAGATGTATACAGAGGAGATGTGGTATCTGTATATAGGATCGGTATAAGATGTATACAGAGATGTAGTATCTGTATATAGGATCAGTATAAGATGTATACAGAGGAGATGTAGTATCTGTATATAGGATCAGTATAAGATGTACACAGAGGAGATGTAGTATCTGTATATAGGATCGGTATAAGATGTACACAGAGGAGATGTAGTATCTGTATATAGGATCGGTATAAGATGTACACAGAGGAGCTGTAGTGTCTGTATATAGGATCGGTATAAGATGTACACAGAGGAGATGTAGTATCTGTATATAGGATCGGTATAAGATGTACACAGAGATGTAGTGTCTGTATATAGGATCAGTATAAGATGTACACAGAGGAGATGTAGTATCTGTATATAGGATCGGTATAAGATGTACACAGAGGAGATGTAGTGTCTGTATATAGGATCAGTATAAGATGTACACAGAGGAGATGTAGTGTCTGTATATAGGATCAGTATAAGATGTACACAGAGGAGATGTAGTGTCTGTATATAGGATCAGTATAAGATGTACACAGAGGGGATGTAGTGTCTGTATATAGGATCAGTATAAGATGTACACAGAGGAGATGTAGTATCTGTATATAGGATCAGTATAATGTACACAGAGGAGATGTAGTGTCTGTATATAGGATCGGTGTAAGACGTACACAGAGGAGATGTAGTATCTGTATATAGGATCGATATAAGACTTACACAGAGGAGATGTAGTGTCTGTATATAGGATCGGTATAAGATGTACACAGAGGAGATGTAGTATCTGTATATAGGATCGGTATAAGATGTACACAGAGGAGATGTAGTGTCTGTATATAGGATCAGTATAAGATGTACACAGAGGAGATGTAGTGTCTGTATATAGGATCAGTATAAGATGTATACAGAGGAGATGTAGTGTCTGTATATAGGATCAGTATAAGATGTATACAGAGGAGATGTAGTGTCTGTATATAGGATCGGTATAAGATGTACACAGAGGAGATGTAGTATCTGTATATAGGATCAGTATAATGTACACAGAGGAGATGTAGTATCTGTATATAGGATCAGTATAAGATGTACACAGAGGAGATGTAGTGTCTGTATATAGGATCAGTATAAGATGTACACAGAGGAGATGTAGTGTCTGAATATAGGATCAGTATAAGATGTACACAGAGGAGATGTAGTGTCTGTATATAGGATCAGTATAAGATGTATACAGAGGAGATGTAGTGTCTGTATATAGGATCGGTATAAGATGTACACAGAGGAGATGTAGTGTCTGTATATAGGATCAGTATAAGATGTATACAGAGGAGATGTAGTGTCTGTATATAGGATCAGTATAAGATGTACACAGAGGAGATGTAGTATCTGTATATAGGATCAGTATAAGATGTACACAGAGGAGATGTAGTGTCTGTATATAGGATCAGTATAAGATGTACACAGGGGAGATGTAGTATCTGTATATAGGATCGGTATAAGATGTACACAGAGGAGATGTAGTGTCTGTATATAGGATCAGTATAAGATGTACACAGAGGAGATGTAGTGTCTGTATATAGGATCAGTATAAGATGTTCACAGAGGAGATGTAGTGTCTGTATATAGGATCAGTATAAGATGTACAGAGGAGATGTAGTATCTGTATATAGGATCAGTATAAGATGTACACAGAGGAGATGTGGTATCTGTATATAGGATCAGTATAAGATGTATACAGAGGAGATGTAGTATCTGTATATAGGATCAGTATAAGATGTACAGAGGAGATGTAGTATCTGTATATAGGATCAGTATAAGATGTATACAGAGGAGATGTAGTATCTGTATATAGGATCAGTATAAGATGTATATAGAGGAGATGTAGTATCTGTATATAGGATCAGTATAAGATGTACAGAGGAGATGTAGTATCTGTATATAGGATCGGTATAAGATGTACACAGAGGAGATGTAGTATCTGTATATAGGATCGGTATAAGATGTACACAGAGGAGATGTAGTATCTGTATATAGGATCAGTATAAGATGTACACAGAGGAGATGTAGTGTCTGTATATAGGATCAGTATAAGATGTACACAGAGGAGATGTAGTGTCTGTATATAGGATCAGTATAAGATGTATACAGAGGAGATGTAGTATCTGTATATAGGATCAGTATAAGATGTATACAGAGGAGATGTAGTATCTGTATATAGGATCAGTATAATATGTACACAGAGGAGATGTAGTATCTGTATATAGGATCGGTATAAGATGTACACAGAGGATATGTAGTATCTGTATATAGGATCAGTATAAGATGTACAGAGGAGATGTAGTGTCTGTATATAGGATCAGTATAAGATGTATACAGAGGAGATGTAGTGTCTGTATATAGGATCGGTATAAGATGTACACAGAGGAGATGTAGTGTCTGTATATAGGATCAGTATAAGATGTACACAGAGGAGATGTAGTATCTGTATATAGGATCAGTATAAGATGTACACAGGGGAGATGTAGTATCTGTATATAGGATCGGTATAAGATGTATACAGAGGAGATGTAGTGTCTGTATATAGGATCGGTATAAGACGTACACAGAGGAGATGTAGTATCTGTATATAGGATCGGTATAAGATGTACAGAGGAGATGTAGTGTCTGTATATAGGATCGGTATAAGATGTATACAGAGGAGATGTAGTGTCTGTATATAGGATCGGTATAAGATGTACACAGAGGAGATGTAGTATCTGTATATAGGATCAGTATAAGATGTACACAGAGGAGATGTAGTGTCTGTATATAGGATCAGTATAAGATGTACACAGAGGAGATGTAGTATCTGTATATAGGATCGGTATAAGATGTACACAGAGGAGATGTAGTGTCTGTATATAGGATCGGTATAAGATGTACACAGAGGAGATGTAGTGTCTGTATATAGGATCAGTATAAGATGTACACAGAGGAGATGTAGTATCTGTATATAGGATCAGTATAAGATGTACACAGAGGAGATGTAGTGTCTGTATATAGGATCAGTATAAGATGTACACAGAGGAGATGTAGTGTCTGTATATAGGATCAGTATAAGATGTACACAGAGGAGATGTAGTGTCTGTATATAGGATCAGTATAAGATGTACACAGAGGAGATGTAGTGTCTGTATATAGGATCAGTATAAGATGTACACAGAGGAGATGTAGTGTCTGTATATAGGATCAGTATAAGATGTACACAGAGGAGATGTAGTGTCTGTATATAGGATCAGTATAAGATGTACACAGAGGAGATGTAGTATCTGTATATAGGATCAGTATAAGACGTACACAGAGGAGATGTAGTGTCTGTATATAGGATCAGTACAATGTACACAGAGGAGATGTAGTGTCTGTATATAGGATCAGAATAAGATGTATACAGAGGAGATGTAGTGTCTGTATATAGGATCAGTATAAGATGTACACAGAGGAGATGTAGTGTCTGTATATAGGATCAGTATAAGATGTATACAGAGGAGATGTAGTGTCTGTATATAGGATCAGTATAAGATGTACACAGAGGAGATGTAGTGTCTGTATATAGGATCAGTATAAGATGTACACAGAGGAGATGTAGTATCTGTATATAGGATCGGTATAAGATGTATACAGAGGAGATGTAGTGTCTGTATATAGGATCGGTATAAGACGTACACAGAGGAGATGTAGTGTCTGTATATAGGATCGGCATAAGACGTACACAGAGGAGATGTAGTGTCTGTATATAGGATCGGCATAAGACGTACACAGAGGAGATGTAGTGTCTGTGTACGTCTTATGCCGATCCTATATACAGACACTACATCTCCTCTGTGTACGTCTTATACTGGTCCTATATACAGAGGAGATGTAGTGTCTGTATATAGGATCGGTATAAGATGTATACAGAGATGTAGTGTCTGTATATAGGATCGGTATAAGGTGTACACAGAGGAGATGTAGTATCTGTATATAGGATCGGTATAAGATGTATACAGAGGAGATGTAGTGTCTGTATATAGGATCGGTATAAGATGTACACAGAGGAGATGTATTATCTGTATATAGGATCAGTATAAGATGTACACAGAGGAGATGTAGTATCTGTATATAGGATCGGTATAAGATGTACACAGAGGAGATGTAGTATCTGTATATAGGATCGGTATAAGATGTACACAGAGGAGATGTAGTGTCTGTATATAGGATCAGTATAAGACGTACACAGAGGAGATGTAGTATCTGTATATAGGATCAGTATAAGATGTACAGAGGAGATGTAGTGTCTGTATATAGGATCGGTATAAGACGTACACAGAGGAGATGTAGTATCTGTATATAGGATCGGTATAAGATGTACACAGAGGAGCTGTAGTATCTGTATATAGGATCAGTATAAGATGTACACAGAGGAGATGTAGTGTCTGTATATAGGATCAGTATAAGATGTACACAGAGGAGATGTAGTGTCTGTATATAGGATCAGTATAAGATGTACACAGAGGAGATGTAGTGTCTGTATATAGGATCGGTATAAGACGTACACAGAGGAGATGTAGTGTCTGTATATAGGATCAGTATAAGATGTACACAGAGGAGATGTAGTGTCTGTATATAGGATCAGTATAAGATGTACACAGAGGAGCTGTAGTGTCTGTATATAGGATCGGTATAAGATGTACACAGAGGAGATGTAGTGTCTGTATATAGGATCAGTATAAGATGTACACAGAGGAGATGTAGTATCTGTATATAGGATCGGTATAAGATGTACACAGAGGAGATGTGGTATCTGTATATAGGATCGGTATAAGATGTATACAGAGATGTAGTATCTGTATATAGGATCAGTATAAGATGTATACAGAGGAGATGTAGTATCTGTATATAGGATCAGTATAAGATGTACACAGAGGAGATGTAGTATCTGTATATAGGATCGGTATAAGATGTACACAGAGGAGATGTAGTATCTGTATATAGGATCGGTATAAGATGTACACAGAGGAGCTGTAGTGTCTGTATATAGGATCAGTATAAGATGTACACAGAGGAGATGTAGTGTCTGTATATAGGATCAGTATAAGATGTATACAGAGGAGATGTAGTGTCTGTATATAGGATCAGTATAAGATGTATACAGAGGAGATGTAGTGTCTGTATATAGGATCGGTATAAGATGTATACAGAGGAGATGTGGTATCTGTATATAGGATCGGTATAAGATGTATACAGAGATGTAGTGTCTGTATATAGGATCAGTATAAGATGTACACAGAGGAGATGTAGTATCTGTATATAGGATCGGTATAAGATGTACACAGAGGAGATGTAGTGTCTGTATATAGGATCAGTATAAGATGTACACAGAGGAGATGTAGTGTCTGTATATAGGATCGGTATAAGATGTACACAGAGGAGATGTAGTGTCTGTATATAGGATCGGTATAAGATGTATACAGAGGAGATGTGGTATCTGTATATAGGATCGGTATAAGATGTATACAGAGATGTAGTGTCTGTATATAGGATCAGTATAAGATGTACACAGAGGAGATGTAGTATCTGTATATAGGATCAGTATAAGATGTACACAGGGGAGATGTGGTATCTGTATATAGGATCGGTATAAGATGTACACAGAGGAGATGTAGTGTCTGTATATAGGATCAGTATAAGATGTACACAGAGGAGATGTAGTGTCTGTATATAGGATCAGTATAAGATGTACACAGAGGAGATGTAGTGTCTGTATATAGGATCAGTATAAGATGTACACAGAGGGGATGTAGTGTCTGTATATAGGATCAGTATAAGATGTACACAGAGGAGATGTAGTATCTGTATATAGGATCAGTATAAGATGTACACAGAGGAGATGTAGTGTCTGTATATAGGATCAGTATAGATGTAGACAGAGGAGATGTAGTATCTGTATATAGGATCAGTATAATGTACACAGAGGAGATGTAGTGTCTGTATATAGGATCGGTGTAAGACGTACACAGAGGAGATGTAGTATCTGTATATAGGATCGATATAAGACGTACACAGAGGAGATGTAGTGTCTGTATATAGGATCGGTATAAGATGTACACAGAGGAGATGTAGTATCTGTATATAGGATCGGTATAAGATGTACACAGAGGAGATGTAGTGTCTGTATATAGGATCAGTATAAGATGTACACAGAGGAGATGTAGTGTCTGTATATAGGATCAGTATAAGATGTATACAGAGGAGATGTAGTGTCTGTATATAGGATCAGTATAAGATGTATACAGAGGAGATGTAGTATCTGTATATAGGATCAGTATAATGTACACAGAGGAGATGTAGTATCTGTATATAGGATCAGTATAATGTACACAGAGGAGATGTAGTGTCTGTATATAGGATCAGTATAAGATGTACACAGAGGAGATGTAGTGTCTGTATATAGGATCAGTATAAGATGTACACAGGGGAGATGTAGTGTCTGTATATAGGATCAGTATAAGATGTACACAGAGGAGATGTAGTGTCTGTATATAGGATCAGTATAAGATGTACACAGAGGAGATGTAGTGTCTGTATATAGGATCAGTATAAGATGTACACAGAGGAGATGTAGTGTCTGAATATAGGATCAGTATAAGATGTACACAGAGGAGATGTAGTGTCTGAATATAGGATCAGTATAAGATGTACACAGAGGAGATGTAGTGTCTGTATATAGGATCAGTATAAGATGTACAGAGGAGATGTAGTGTCTGTATATAGGATCAGTATAAGATGTACACAGAGGAGATGAAGTATCTGTATATAGGATCAGTATAAGATGTACAGAGGAGATGTAGTGTCTGTATATAGGATCAGTATAAGATGTATACAGAGGAGATGTAGTATCTGTATATAGGATCGGTATAAGATGTACACAGAGGAGATGTAGTGTCTGTATATAGGATCAGTATAAGATGTACACAGAGGAGATGTAGTGTCTGTATATAGGATCAGTATAAGATGTACAGAGGAGATGTAGTATCTGTATATAGGATCAGTATAAGATGTACACAGAGGAGATGTGGTATCTGTATATAGGATCAGTATAAGATGTATACAGAGGAGATGTAGTATCTGTATATAGGATCAGTATAAGATGTACAGAGGAGATGTAGTATCTGTATATAGGATCAGTATAAGATGTATACAGAGGAGATGTAGTGTCTGTATATAGGATCAGTATAAGATGTACACAGAGGAGATGTAGTGTCTGTATATAGGATCAGTATAAGATGTACAGAGGAGATGTAGTATCTGTATATAGGATCAGTATAAGATGTACACAGAGGAGATGTAGTATCTGTATATAGGATCAGTATAAGATGTACACAGAGAAGATGTAGTGTCTGTATATAGGATCAGTATAAGATGTATATAGAGGAGATGTAGTATCTGTATATAGGATCAGTATAAGATGTACAGAGGAGATGTAGTATCTGTATATAGGATCAGTATAAGATGTACACAGAGGAGATGTAGTGTCTGTATATAGGATCAGTATAAGATGTACACAGAGGAGATGTAGTATCTGTATATAGGATCAGTATAAGATGTACACAGGGGAGATGTAGTGTCTGTATATAGGATCAGTATAAGATGTACACAGAGGAGATGTAGTGTCTGTATATAGGATCAGTATAAGATGTATACAGAGGAGATGTAGTATCTGTATATAGGATCAGTATAAGACGTACACAGTGGAGATGTAGTATCTGTATATAGGATCAGTATAAGATGTACACAGAGGAGATGTAGTGTCTGTATATAGGATCAGTATAAGATGTATACAGAGGAGATGTAGTATCTGTATATAGGATCGGTATAAGATGTACACAGAGGAGATGTAGTATCTGTATATAGGATCGGTATAAGATGTACACAGAGGAGATGTAGTATCTGTATATAGGATCAGTATAAGATGTACAGAGGAGATGTAGTGTCTGTATATAGGATCAGTATAAGATGTACACAGAGGAGATGTAGTATCTGTATATAGGATCAGTATAAGATGTACACAGGGGAGATGTAGTATCTGTATATAGGATCGGTATAAGATGTACACAGAGGAGATGTAGTGTCTGTATATAGGATCAGTATAAGATGTACACAGAGGAGATGTAGTGTCTGTATATAGGATCAGTATAAGATGTACACAGAGGAGATGTAGTGTCTGTATATAGGATCAGTATAAGATGTACAGAGGAGATGTAGTATCTGTATATAGGATCAGTATAAGATGTACACAGAGGAGATGTAGTGTCTGTATATAGGATCAGTATAAGATGTACACAGAGGAGATGTGGTATCTGTATATAGGATCAGTATAAGATGTATACAGAGGAGATGTAGTATCTGTATATAGGATCAGTATAAGATGTACAGAGGAGATGTAGTATCTGTATATAGGATCAGTATAAGATGTATACAGAGGAGATGTAGTATCTGTATATAGGATCAGTATAAGATGTATATAGAGGAGATGTAGTATCTGTATATAGGATCAGTATAAGATGTACAGAGGAGATGTAGTATCTGTATATAGGATCAGTATAAGATGTACACAGAGGAGATGTAGTGTCTGTATATAGGATCAGTATAAGATGTACACAGAGGAGATGTAGTATCTGTATATAGGATCAGTATAAGATGTACACAGGGGAGATGTAGTGTCTGTATATAGGATCAGTATAAGATGTACACAGAGGAGATGTAGTGTCTGTATATAGGATCAGTATAAGATGTATACAGAGGAGATGTAGTATCTGTATATAGGATCAGTATAAGATGTACACAGAGGAGATGTAGTATCTGTATATAGGATCAGTATAAGATGTACACAGAGGAGATGTAGTATCTGTATATAGGATCAGTATAAGATGTACACAGAGGAGATGTAGTGTCTGTATATAGGATCAGTATAAGATGTATACAGAGGAGATGTAGTATCTGTATATAGGATCAGTATAAGATGTACACAGAGGAGATGTAGTGTCTGTATATAGGATCAGTATAAGATGTATACAGAGGAGATGTAGTGTCTGTATATAGGATCAGTATAAGATGTACACAGGGGAGATGTAGTGTCTGTATATAGGATCAGTATAAGATGTATACAGAGGAGATGTAGTGTCTGTATATAGGATCAGTATAAGATGTACACAGAGATGTAGTGTCTGTATATAGGATCAGTATAAGATGTACACAGAGATGTAGTGTCTGTATATAGGATCAGTATAAGATGTACACAGAGGAGATGTAGTGTCTGTATATAGGATCAGTATAAGATGTATACAGAGGAGATGTAGTATCTGTATATAGGATCGGTATAAGATGTACACAGGAGATGTAGTGTCTGTATATAGGATCAGTATAAGATGTACACAGAGGAGATGTAGTATCTGTATATAGGATCAGTATAAGATGTATACAGAGGAGATGTAGTATCTGTATATAGGATCAGTATAATATGTACACAGAGGAGATGTAGTATCTGTATATAGGATCGGTATAATATGTACACAGAGGAGATGTAGTGTCTGTATATAGGATCAGTATAAGATGTACAGAGGAGATGTAGTGTCTGTATATAGGATCAGTATAATATGTACACAGAGGAGATGTAGTATCTGTATATAGGATCGGTATAAGATGTACACAGAGGAGATGTAGTATCTGTATATAGGATCAGTATAAGATGTACAGAGGAGATGTAGTGTCTGTATATAGGATCGGTATAAGATGTACACAGAGGAGATGTAGTATCTGTATATAGGATCAGTATAAGATGTATATAGAGGAGATGTAGTATCTGTATATAGGATCAGTATAAGATGTATATAGAGGAGATGTAGTATCTGTATATAGGATCAGTATAAGATGTACACAGAGGAGATGTAGTGTCTGTATATAGGATCAGTATAAGATGTACAGAGGAGATGTAGTATCTGTATATAGGATCAGTATAAGATGTACACAGAGGAGATGTAGTGTCTGTATATAGGATCAGTATAAGATGTACACAGAGGAGATGTAGTGTCTGTATATAGGATCAGTATAAGATGTACACAGGGGAGATGTAGTGTCTGTATATAGGATCAGTATAAGATGTACACAGAGGAGATGTAGTGTCTGTATATAGGATCAGTATAAGATGTATACAGAGGAGATGTAGTATCTGTATATAGGATCAGTATAATATGTACACAGAGGAGATGTAGTATCTGTATATAGGATCAGTATAAGATGTACAGAGGAGATGTAGTGTCTGTATATAGGATCAGTATAAGATGTACACAGAGGAGATGTAGTGTCTGTATATAGGATCAGTATAATGTACACAGAGAAGATGTAGTATCTGTATATAGGATCAGTATAAGATGTATACAGAGGAGATGTAGTGTCTGTATATAGGATCGGTATAAGATGTACACAGAGGAGATGTAGTGTCTGTATATAGGATCAGTATAAGATGTACACAGAGGAGATGTAGTATCTGTATATAGGATCAGTATAAGATGTATACAGAGGAGATGTAGTGTCTGTATATAGGATCGGTATAAGACGTACACAGAGGAGATGTAGTGTCTGTATATAGGATCGGTATAAGATGTACACAGAGGAGATGTAGTATCTGTATATAGGATCAGTATAAGATGTACACAGAGGAGATGTAGTGTCTGTATATAGGATCAGTATAAGATGTACACAGAGGAGATGTAGTATCTGTATATAGGATCAGTATAAGATGTACACAGAGGAGATGTAGTGTCTGTATATAGGATCAGTATAAGACGTACACAGAGGAGAGGTAGTATCTGTATATAGGATCAGTATAAGATGTACACAGAGGAGATGTAGTGTCTGTATATAGGATCAGTATAAGATGTATACAGAGGAGATGTAGTATCTGTATATAGGATCGGTATAAGATGTACACAGAGGAGATGTAGTATCTGTATATAGGATCAGTATAAGATGTACACAGAGGAGATGTAGTGTCTGTATATAGGATCAGTATAAGATGTACACAGAGGAGATGTAGTATCTGTATATAGGATCAGTATAAGATGTACACAGAGGAGATGTAATGTCTGTATATAGGATCAGTATAAGATGTACACAGAGGAGATGTAGTATCTGTATATAGGATCGGTATAAGATGTACAGAGGAGATGTAGTGTCTGTATATAGGATCGGTATAAGATGTACACAGAGGAGATGTAGTATCTGTATATAGGATCAGTATAAGATGTACACAGAGGAGATGTAGTATCTGTATATAGGATCAGTATAAGATGTACACAGAGGAGATGTAGTGTCTGTATATAGGATCAGTATAAGATGTACACAGAGGAGATGTAGTGTCTGTATATAGGATCAGTATAAGATGTACACAGAGGAGATGTAGTGTCTGTATATAGGATCGGTATAAGATGTACACAGAGGAGATGTAGTGTCTGTATATAGGATCGGTATAAGATGTACACAGAGGAGATGTAGTATCTGTATATAGGATCGGTATAAGATGTACACAGAGGAGATGTAGTATCTGTATATAGGATCAGTATAAGATGTACACAGAGGAGATGTAGTGTCTGTATATAGGATCGATATAAGATGTGCACAGAGGAGATGTAGTATCTGTATATAGGATCAGTATAAGATGTACACAGAGGAGATGTAGTGTCTGTATATAGGATCAGTATAAGATGTACACAGAGGAGATGTAGTGTCTGTATATAGGATCGGTATAAGATGTACACAGAGGAGATGTAGTGTCTGTATATAGGATCAGTATAAGATGTACACAGAGGAGATGTAGTGTCTGTATATAGGATCAGTATAAGATGTACACAGAGGAGATGTAGTGTCTGTATATAGGATCAGTATAATGTACACAGAGGAGATGTAGTGTCTGTATATAGGATCAGTATAAGATGTACACAGAGGAGATGTAGTGTCTGTATATAGGATCAGTATAAGATGTACACAGAGGAGATGTAGTGTCTGTATATAGGATCAGAATAAGATGTACACAGAGGAGATGTAGTATCTGTATATAGGATCAGTATAAGACGTACACAGAGGAGATGTAGTGTCTGTATATAGGATCAGTATAATGTACACAGAGGAGATGTAGTGTCTGTATATAGGATCAGTATAAGATGTACACAGAGGAGATGTAGTGTCTGTATATAGGATCAGTATAAGATGTACACAGAGGAGATGTAGTGTCTGTATATAGGATCAGTATAAGATGTACACAGAGGAGATGTAGTATCTGTATATAGGATCAGTATAAGACGTACACAGAGGAGATGTAGTGTCTGTATATAGGATCAGTATAATGTACACAGAGGAGATGTAGTGTCTGTATATAGGATCAGAATAAGATGTATACAGAGGAGATGTAGTGTCTGTATATAGGATCAGTATAAGACGTACACAGAGGAGATGTAGTGTCTGTATATAGGATCAGTATAAGATGTACACAGAGGAGATGTAGTATCTGTATATAGGATCAGTATAAGATGTATACAGAGATGTAGTGTCTGTATATAGGATCAGTATAAGATGTACACAGGGGAGATGTAGTGTCTGTATATAGGATCAGTATAAGATGTATACAGAGATGTAGTGTCTGTATATAGGATCAGTATAAGATGTACACAGAGGAGATGTAGTGTCTGTATATAGGATCAGTATAAGATGTACACAGAGGAGATGTAGTGTCTGTATATAGGATCAGTATAAGATGTACACAGAGGAGATGTAGTATCTGTATATAGGATCAGTATAAGATGTACACAGAGGAGAAGTAGTGTCTGTATAAGTATCAGTATAAGATGTACACAGAGGGGATGTAGTGTCTGTATATAGGATCGGTATAAGACGTACACAGAGGAGATGTAGTGTCTGTATATAGGATCAGTATAAGATGTACACAGAGGAGATGTAGTATCTGTATATAGGATCAGTATAAGATGTACACAGAGGAGATGTAGTATCTGTATATAGGATCAGTATAAGACGTACACAGAGGAGATGTAGTATCTGTATATAGGATCAGTATAAGATGTACACAGAGGAGATGTAGTATCTGTATATAGGATCAGTATAACATGTACACAGAGGAGATGTAGTGTCTGTATATAGGATCAGTATAAGATGTGTACAGAGGAGATGTAGTGTCTGTATATAGGATCAGTATAAGATGTACACAGAGGAGATGTAGTGTCTGTATATAGGATTAGTATAAGATGTACACAGAGGAGATGTAGTGTCTGTATATAGGATCGGTATAAGATGTATACAGAGGAGATGTAGTATCAGTATATAGGATCAGTATAAGATGTACACAGAGGAGATGTAGTATCTGTATATAGGATCAGTATAAGATGTACACAGAGGAGATGTAGTATCAGTATATAGGATCAGTATAAGATGTACACAGAGGAGATGTAGTGTCTCTATATAGGATCAGTATAAGATGTACACAGGGGAGATGTAGTATCTGTATATAGGACCAGTATAAGATGTACACAGGGGAGATGTAGTGTCTGTATATAGGATCGGTATAAGATGTACACAGAGGAGATGTAGTATCTGTATATAGGATCAGTATAATGTACACAGAGGAGATGTAGTGTCTGTATATAGGATCAGTATAAGATGTACACAGAGGAGATGTAGTGTCTGTATATAGGATCAGTATAAGATGTACACAGAGGAGATGTAGTATCTGTATATAGGATCGGTATAAGATGTACACAGAGGAGATGTAGTATCTGTATATAGGATCAGTATAATGTACACAGAGGAGATGTAGTGTCTGTATATAGGATCAGTATAAGATGTATACAGAGATGTAGTATCTGTATATAGGATCAGTATAAGATGTACACAGAGGAGATGTAGTATCTGTATATAGGATCAGTATAAGATGTACAGAGGAGATGTGGTGTCTGTGTATAGGATCAGTATAAGATGTACACAGGGGAGATGTAGTGTCTGTATATAGGATCAGTATAAGACGTACACAGAGGAGATGTGGTGTCTGTATATAGGATCGGTATAAGATGTACACAGAGGAGATGTAGTGTCTGTATATAGGATCAGTATAAGATGTACACAGAGGAGATGTAGTGTCTGTATATAGGATCGGTATAAGACGTACACTACACAGAGGAGATGTAGTATCTCTATATAGGATCAGTATAAGATGTACACAGAGGAGATGTGGTGTCTGTATATAGGATCAGTATAAGATGTACAGAGGAGATGTAGTGTCTGTATATAGGATCAGTATAAGATGTACACAGAGGAGATGTGGTGTCTGTATATAGGATCGGTATAAGATGTACACAGAGGAGATGTAGTGTCTGTATATAGGATCAGTATAAGATGTATACAGAGGAGATGTGGTATCTGTATATAGGATCGGTATAAGATGTACACAGAGGAGATGTAGTGTCTGTATATAGGATCAGTATAAGATGTACACAGAGGAGATGTAGTATCTGTATATAGGACCAGTATAAGATGTACACAGAGGAGATGTAGTGTCTGTATATAGGATCAGTATAAGATGTACACAGAGGAGATGTAGTATCTGTATATAGGACCAGTATAAGATGTACACAGAGGAGATGTAGTGTCTGTATATAGGATCAGTATAAGATGTATACAGAGGAGATGTAGTGTCTGTATATAGGATCAGTATAAGATGTACACAGAGGAGATGTAGTATCTGTATATAGGATCGGTATAACATGTACACAGAGGAGATGTAGTGTCTGTATATAGGATCGGTATAAGATGTACACAGAGGAGATGTAGTGTCTGTATATAGGATCAGTATAAGATGTACACAGAGGAGATGTAGTGTCTGTATATAGGATCAGTATAAGATGTATACAGAGATGTAGTGTCTGTATATAGGATCAGTATAAGATGTACACAGAGGAGATGTAGTATCTGTATATAGGATCAGTATAAGATGTACACAGGAGATGTAGTGTCTGTATATAGGATCAGTATAAGATGTACACAGAGGAGATGTAGTATCTGTATATAGGATCGGTATAACATGTACACAGAGGAGATGTAGTGTCTGTATATAGGATCGGTATAAGATGTACACAGAGGAGATGTAGTGTCTGTATATAGGATCAGTATAAGATGTACACAGAGGAGATGTAGTGTCTGTATATAGGATCAGTATAAGATGTATACAGAGATGTAGTGTCTGTATATAGGATCAGTATAAGATGTACACAGAGGAGATGTAGTGTCTGTATATAGGATCAGTATAAGATGTACACAGAGGAGATGTAGTGTCTGTAACTGGGATAATGGACAGCAAGATTGGAGGTTTTCTTCGGTGCACAGTTTGCCATATGTATGCACGACTGGAGCCGGAGTTCCAGGGTGAATATCTCTGTGGCAGATGTGAGCATATTGTTCACCTGGAAGCTCGTATTAGAGATCTGGAGGAGCAGAATGCAACACTGAGGAGGATAGACAATTTTGAACGGAGCTTGCTGCTCACAGAGCATGCAGTTAGTGGGTTACAACTGGAGGGTGAAGACATGGGAGAGCAGGATCAGGTAAGTAGCTGGGTTAATGTAGTTAGGGGCAGTAGAAAGGGGTCAAAGACAAGGAAGGCCGATCCGGTTTCTGACATTCCAGGCAAAATTGCCAAGTTGGGTGATGATGCGAGGGTGTCAGTCTCAGAAATGGCAGCCCTAGTGGATACTGATCTCCCTAACAGCCGGGAGAACAGCCCAGCTAGTAGTCGGCGGGATGGTAATGCAGGTAAGCCAAGACAATTGATAGTCGTAGGGGATTCTATAATCAGGAAGACGGATAGAATTATTTGTCGCCAAGACCACCTCAACCGAATGGTTTGCTGTCTCCCTGGTGCCAGGGTTCGGCATGTGGTGGAACGGGTGGACAAATTGCTGGGAGGGGCTGGTGATGATCCAGCTGTCGTGGTCCATGTCGGTACCAACGACAGAATAAATGGTAGGTGGAGGAGCCTTAAGAATAATTTTAAAGAACTAGGCTACAAGCTGAAGGGAAGGACCTCCAAGGTTGTATTCTCAGGAATACTGCCTGTGCCATGCGCATCACAGGAAAGACAGCGGGAGCTTAGGGAGTTAAATGCATGGCTGAAGTCTTGGTGTAGAGGAGAAGGATTTGGGTTCCTAGAGCACTGGGCTGACTTTTCATTGGGGTACAAACTGTATTCTGCAGATGATTTGCACCTAAATGGAAGGGGGTCCGCTGTGCTGGGGGAGAGAATTCTAGCTGGGGTGGCGGAGTATTTAAACTAGGGCTGAGGAGGGAGGCCAATGTAGAAAAAAAAGGGGTAGCCAGGTTAGAGAGGGGTCAGACTATATTGGTGGGGGGAGATACAGAATGTGGGGAGAGGACTAGACAACAAGATAAGGAGATCCTTTCGTTACAAAACATCAGTGTAAATAAAAAGGACCGATTAATGTCAAATCACATTTCTGATAATAAAAGTGAAAAACTGACAGGCAAGTTAAAGTGTGTGTTCACAAATGCCAGAAGTCTAGCAAGCAAAATGGGGGAGCTGGAGGCCTTGATACTGGAAGAAAATATAGATATAGTTGGTGTTGCTGAAACATGGCTGGACTCTTCACATGACTGGGCTGTAAATCTACAGGGTTTTACACTTTTTCGTAAAGACAGGACAAATAGGAAAGGTGGTGGTGTATGTCTGTATGTGAGAAGTGATATGAAGGCGAGTGTGAAAGAGACAATAGTGGGTGAAGACTGTGAGGAGGTTGAAACCTTGTGGGTGGAACTAGAAAGGGAGGTAAACACTGAAAAAATTACTTTTGGTGTAATCTATAGACCCCCCAATATAACTGAGGAGATGGAAGGTCAGATATATAAACAGATGGAGCGGGCTGCACAGGCGGGTACTGTAGTGATAATGGGAGATTTTAATTTCCGGGATATTAATTGGTGTCATGGTTCGGCTTCAACTGCAAAGGGGAGACATTTCCTCAACCTGTTGCAGGAAAATTTTATGGGCCAGTTTGTGGAAGACCCGACTAGAGGTGAAGCTCTGTTGGATCTGGTCATTTCTAATAATGCAGAGCTTGTTGGGAATGTCAATGTTCGTGAAAACCTCGGTAACAGTGATCACAATATAGTTACATTTTACCTATACTGTAAAAAGCAAACGCAGGCTGGGAGGGCAAAAACATTTAATTTTAAGAAAGCCAATTTCCCCAGGATGAGGGCTGCAATTCAGGATATGGACTGGGAAGAACTAATGTCAAATAATGGAACAAATGATAAATGGGAGATTTTCAAATCTACTTTGAGTTATTATAGTGCAAAATTTATTCCTACAGGTAATAAGTATAAACGACTCAAATTAAACCCCACATGGCTTACACCTTCTGTGAAAGGGGCAATACATGACAAAAAAAGGGCATTTAAAAAATACAAATCTGAGGGTACATCTGCAGCCTTTGTAAAATATAAAGAGCTTAATAAAATCTGTAAAAATGTAATAAAATTAGCAAAAATACAAAATGAAAGGCAGGTGGCCAAGGATAGTAAAACAAATCCTAAAAAATTCTTCAAGCATATAAATGCAAAAAAGCCAAGGTCTGAACATGTAGGACCCCTAGATAATGGTAATGGGGAGTTGATCACAGGGGATCAAGAGAAGGCAGAGTTACTAAATGGGTTCTTTAGCTCTGTATATACAACAGAAGAAGGAGCAGCTGATGTAGCCGGTGCCGGTGCTGTTAATATATCAGTTGATATACTGAATTGGATGAATGTAGAGATGGTCCAAGCTAAATTAAATAAAATAAATGTGCACAAGGCCCCAGGACCAGATGGGTTACACCCTAGAATTCTTAAAGAGCTTAGTTCAGTTATTTCTGTCCCCCTTTTCATAATATTCAGAGAATCTCTAGTGACTGGTATAGTGCCAAGGGACTGGCGCAGGGCAAATGTGGTGCCTATTTTCAAAAAGGGCTCTAGGTCTTCCCCGGGTAATTATAGACCAGTAAGCTTAACATCCATCGTGGGGAAAATGTTTGAGGGGCTATTGAGGGACTATATACAGGATTATGTGACAATAAATAGCATTATAAGTGACAGCCAGCACGGTTTTACTAAGGACAGAAGTTGTCAAACTAACCTAATCTGTTTTTATGAAGAGGTGAGCAGAAGTCTAGACAGAGGGGCCGCTGTGGATTTAGTGTTTTTGGACTTTGCAAAGGCATTTGACACTGTCCCCCATAGACGCCTAATGGGTAAATTAAGGACTATAGGTTTAGAAAATATAGTTTGTAATTGGATTGAGAATTGGCTCAAGGACCGTATCCAGAGAGTTGTGGTCAATGACTCCTACTCTGAATGGTCCCCGGTTATAAGTGGTGTACCCCAGGGTTCAGTGCTGGGACCACTATTATTCAACTTATTTATTAATGATATAGAGGATGGGATTAATAGCACTATTTCTATTTTTGCAGATGACACCAAGCTATGTAATATAGTTCAGACTATGGAAGATGTTCATGAATTACAGGCAGATTTAAACAAACTAAGTGTTTGGGCGTCCACTTGGCAAATGAAGTTTAATGTAGATAAATGTAAAGTTATGCATCTGGGTACCAACAACCTGCATGCATCATATGTCCTAGGGGGCGCTACACTGGCGGATTCAGTTGTTGAGAAGGATCTGGGTGTACTTGTAAATCATAAACTCAATAACAGCATGCAGTGTCAATCAGCTGCTTCAAAGGCCAGCAGGATATTGTCGTGTATTAAAAGAGGCATGGACTCGCGGGACAGGGATGTAATAATGCCACTTTACAAAGCATTAGTGAGGCCTCATCTAGAATATGCAGTTCAGTTCTGGGCTCCAGTTCATAGAAAGGATGCCCTGGAGTTGGAAAAAATACAAAGAAGAGCAACGAAGCTAATAAGGGGCATGGAGAATTTAAGTTATGAGGAAAGATTGAAAGAATTAAACCTATTTAGCCTTGAAAAAAGACGACTAAGGGGGGACATGATTAACTTATATAAATATATTAATGGCACATACAAAAAATATGGTGAAATCCTGTTCCTTGTAAAACCCGCTCAAAAAACAAGGGGGCACTCCCTCCGTCTGGAGAAAAAAAGGTTCAAGCTGCAGAGGCGACAAGGCTTCTTTACAGTAAGAACGGTGAATTTATGGAATAGTCACCGCAGGAGCCGTCACAGCAGGGACAGTAGATGGCTTTAAAAAAGGGTTAGATAATTTCCTAGAACAAAAAAATATTAGCTCCTATGTGTAGAAATTTTTCCTTCCCTTTTCCCTTCCCTTGGTTGAACTTGATGGACATGTGTCTTTTTTCAGCCGTACTAACTATGTAACTATGTAACTATGTAACTATATAGGATCAGTATAAGATGTACACAAAGGAGATGTAGTATCTGTATATAGGATCAGTATAAGATGTACACAGAGGAGATGTAATGTCTGTATATAGGATCAGTATAAGATGTATACAGAGGAGATGTAGTGTCTGTATATAGGATCAGTATAAGATGTACACAGAGGAGATGTAGTGTCTGTATATAGGATCAGTATAAGATGTACACAGAGGAGATGTAGTATCTGTATATAGGATCAGTATAAGATGTACACAGAGGAGATGTAGTATCTGTATATAGGATCAGTATAAGATGTACACAGAGGAGATGTAATGTCTGTATATAGGATCAGTATAAGATGTACAGAGGAGATGTAGTATCTGTATATAGGATCAGTATAAGATGTACACAGAGGAGATGTAGTATCTGTATATAGGATCAGTATAAGATGTACACAGAGGAGATGTAATGTCTGTATATAGGATCAGTATAAGATGTACACAGAGGAGATGTAGTGTCTGTATATAGGATCAGTATAAGATGTACACAGAGGAGATGTAGTGTCTGTATATAGGATCAGTATAAGATGTACACAGAGGAGATGTAGTGTCTGTATATAGGATCAGTATAAGATGTATACAGAGGAGATGTAGTGTCTGTATATAGGATCAGTATAAGATGTACACAGAGGAGATGTAGTATCTGTATATAGGATCGGTATAAGATGTACACAGAGGAGATGTAGTATCTGTATATAGGATCAGTATAAGATGTACACAGAGGAGATGTAGTGTCTGTATATAGGATCGGTATAAGATGTACACAGAGGAGATGTAGTGTCTGTATATAGGATCAGTATAAGATGTACACAGAGGAGATGTAGTATCTGTATATAGGATCAGTATAAGATGTATACAGAGGAGATGTAGTATCTGTATATAGGATCAGTATAAGATGTACACAGAGGAGATGTGGTGTCTGTATATAGGATCAGTATAAGATGTACACAGAGGAGATGTAGTATCTGTATATAGGATCAGTATAAGATGTACACAGAGGAGATGTAGTGTCTGTATATAGGATCAGTATAAGATGTATACAGAGGAGATGTAGTTTCTGTATATAGGATCAGTATAAGATGTATACAGAGGAGATGTAGTGTCTGTATATAGGATCAGTATAAGATGTACACAGAGGAGATGTAGTGTCTGTATATAGGATCAGTATAAGATGTACACAGAGGAGATGTAGTGTCTGTATATAGGATCAGTATAAGATGTACACAGAGGAGATGTAGTATCTGTATATAGGATCGGTATAAGATGTACACAGAGGAGATGTAGTGTCTGTATATAGGATCAGTATAAGATGTACACAGAGGAGATGTAGTGTCTGTATATAGGATCAGTATAAGATGTACACAGAGGAGATGTAGTGTCTGTATATAGGATCAGTATAAGATGTACACAGAGGAGATGTAGTGTCTGTATATAGGATCAGTATAAGATGTATACAGAGGAGATGTAGTGTCTGTATATAGGATCAGTATAAGATGTACACAGAGGAGATGTAGTGTCTGTATATAGGATCAGTATAAGATGTACAGAGGAGATGTAGTATCTGTATATAGGATCAGTATAAGACGTACACAGAGGAGATGTAGTGTCTGTATATAGGATCAGTATAAGATGTACAGAGGAGATGTAGTGTCTGTATATAGGATCAGTATAAGATGTACACAGAGGAGATGTAGTGTCTGTATATAGGATCAGTATAAGATGTACACAGAGGAGATGTAGTGTCTGTATATAGGATCAGTATAAGATGTACACAGAGGAGATGTAGTGTCTGTATATAGGATCAGTATAAGATGTACACAGAGGAGATGTAGTATCTGTATATAGGATCAGTATAAGATGTACACAGGGGAGATGTAGTGTCTGTATATAGGATCAGTATAAGATGTACACAGAGGAGATGTAGTGTCTGTATATAGGATCAGTATAAGATGTATACAGAGATGTAGTATCTGTATATAGGATCAGTATAATGTACACAGGGGAGATGTAGTATCTGTATATAGGATCAGTATAATGTACACAGAGGAGATGTAGTATCTGTATATAGGATCAGTATAAGATGTACAGAGGAGATGTGGTGTCTGTGTATAGGATCGGTATAAGACGTACACAGAGGAGATGTGGTGTCTGTATATAGGATCGGTATAAGATGTACACAGAGGAGATGTAGTGTCTGTATATAGGATCAGTATAAGATGTACACAGAGGAGATGTAGTGTCTGTATATAGGATCGGTATAAGACGTACACAGAGGAGATGTGGTGTCTGTATATAGGATCGGTATAAGATGTACACAGAGGAGATGTAGTGTCTGTATATAGGATCAGTATAAGATGTATACAGAGGAGATGTGGTATCTGTATATAGGATCGGTATAAGATGTACACAGAGGAGATGTAGTGTCTGTATATAGGATCAGTATAAGATGTACACAGAGGAGATGTAGTATCTGTATATAGGATCAGTATAAGATGTATACAGAGATGTAGTGTCTGTATATAGGATCAGTATAAGATGTACACAGAGGAGATGTAGTATCTGTATATAGGATCAGTATAAGATGTACACAGAGGAGATGTAGTGTCTGTATATAGGATCAGTATAAGATGTACACAGAGGAGATGTAGTATCTGTATATAGGACCAGTATAAGATGTACACAGAGGAGATGTAGTGTCTGTATATAGGATCAGTATAAGATGTATACAGAGGAGATGTAGTGTCTGTATATAGGATCAGTATAAGATGTACACAGAGGAGATGTAGTATCTGTATATAGGATCGGTATAACATGTACACAGAGGAGATGTAGTGTCTGTATATAGGATCGGTATAAGATGTACACAGAGGAGATGTAGTGTCTGTATATAGGATCAGTATAAGATGTACACAGAGGAGATGTAGTGTCTGTATATAGGATCAGTATAAGATGTATACAGAGATGTAGTGTCTGTATATAGGATCAGTATAAGATGTACACAGAGGAGATGTAGTGTCTGTATATAGGATCAGTATAAGATGTACACAGAGGAGATGTAGTGTCTGTATATAGGATCAGTATAAGATGTACACAGAGGAGATGTAGTATCTGTATATAGGATCAGTATAAGATGTACACAGAGGAGATGTAGTATCTGTATATAGGATCAGTATAAGATGTACACAGAGGAGATGTAGTGTCTGTATATAGGATCAGTATAAGATGTATACAGAGGAGATGTAGTGTCTGTATATAGGATCAGTATAAGATGTGTACAGAGGAGATGTAGTGTCTGTATATAGGATCAGTATAAGACGTACACAGAGGAGATGTAGTGTCTGTATATAGGATCAGTATAAGATGTACACAGAGGAGATGTAGTGTCTGTATATAGGATCAGTATAAGATGTACACAGAGGAGATGTAGTGTCTGTATATAGGATCAGTATAAGATGTACACAGAGGAGATGTAGTGTCTGTATATAGGATCAGTATAAGATGTACACAGAGGAGATGTAGTGTCTGTATATAGGATCAGTATAAGATGTATACAGAGGAGATGTAGTGTCTGTATATAGGATCAGTATAAGATGTACACAGAGGAGATGTAGTATCTGTATATAGGATCAGTATAAGATGTACACAGAGGAGATGTAGTGTCTGTATATAGGATCAGTATAAGATGTACACAGAGGAGATGTAGTATCTGTATATAGGATCAGTATAAGATGTACACAGGGGAGATGTAGTGTCTGTATATAGGATCAGTATAAGATGTACACAGAGGAGATGTAGTGTCTGTATATAGGATCAGTATAAGATGTACAGAGGAGATGTAGTGTCTGTATATAGGATCAGTATAAGATGTATACAGAGATGTAGTATCTGTATATAGGATCAGTATAATGTACACAGGGGAGATGTAGTATCTGTATATAGGATCAGTATAATATGTACACAGAGGAGATGTAGTATCTGTATATAGGATCAGTATAAGATGTACACAGAGATGTAGTATCTGTATATAGGATCAGTATAAGATGTACAGAGGAGATGTAGTATCTGTATATAGGATCAGTATAAGATGTACACAGAGGAGATGTAGTGTCTGTATATAGGATCAGTATAAGATGTACACAGAGGAGATGTAGTGTCTGTATATAGGATCAGTATAAGATGTATACAGAGATGTAGTGTCTGTATATAGGATCAGTATAAGATGTATACAGAGGAGATGTAGTATCTGTATATAGGATCAGTATAAGATGTACACAGAGGAGATGTAGTGTCTGTATATAGGATCAGTATAAGATGTACACAGAGGAGATGTAGTATCTGTATATAGGATCAGTATAAGATGTACACAGAGGAGATGTAGTGTCTGTATATAGGATCAGTATAAGATGTACACAGAGGAGATGTAGTATCTGTATATAGGATCAGTATAAGATGTACACAGAGGAGATGTAGTATCTGTATATAGGATCAGTATAATGTACACAGGGGAGATGTAGTATCTGTATATAGGATCAGTATAAGATGTACACAGAGGAGATGTAGTGTCTGTATATAGGATCAGTATAAGATGTATACAGAGGAGATGTGGTATCTGTATATAGGATCGGTATAAGATGTACACAGAGGAGATGTAGTATCTGTATATAGGATCAGTATAAGATGTACACAGAGGAGATGTAGTATCTGTATATAGGACCAGTATAAGATGTACACAGAGGAGATGTAGTGTCTGTATATAGGATCAGTATAAGATGTACACAGAGGAGATGTAGTGTCTGTATATAGGATCAGTATAAGATGTATACAGAGATGTAGTGTCTGTATATAGGATCAGTATAAGATGTACACAGAGGAGATGTAGTGTCTGTATATAGGATCAGTATAAGATGTACACAGAGGAGATGTAGTATCTGTATATAGGATCAGTATAAGATGTACACAGAGGAGATGTAGTGTCTGTATATAGGATCGGTATAAGATGTATACAGAGGAGATGTAGTATCTGTATATAGGATCAGTATAAGATGTACACAGAGGAGATGTAGTATCTGTATATAGGATCGGTATAAGATGTACACAGAGGAGATGTAGTATCTGTATATAGGATCAGTATAAGATGTACAGAGGAGATGTAGTGTCTGTATATAGGATCAGTATAAGATGTACACAGAGGAGATGTAGTATCTGTATATAGTATCAGTATAAGATGTATACAGAGGAGATGTAGTGTCTGTATATAGGATCAGTATAAGATGTACACAGGGGAGATGTAGTGTCTGTATATAGGATCAGTATAAGATGTACACAGAGGAGATGTAGTGTCTGTATATAGGATCAGTATAAGATGTACAGAGGAGATGTAGTGTCTGTATATAGGATCAGTATAAGATGTATACAGAGGAGATGTAGTATCTGTATATAGGATCAGTATAATATGTACACAGAGGAGATGTAGTATCAGTATATAGGATCGGTATAAGATGTATACAGAGATGTAGTGTCTGTATATAAGATCAGTATAAGATGTACACAGAGGAGATGTAGTATCTGTATATAGGATCAGTATAAGATGTATACAGAGGAGATGTAGTATCTGTATATAGGATCAGTATAAGATGTACACAGAGGAGATGTAGTATCTGTATATAGGATCAGTATAAGATGTATACAGAGGAGATGTAGTATCTGTATATAGGATCAGTATAAGATGTATACAGAGGAGATGTAGTGTCTGTATATAGGATCAGTATAAGATGTATACAGAGGAGATGTAGTGTCTGTATATAGGATCAGTATAAGATGTACACAGAGGAGATGTAGTGTCTGTATATAGGATCAGTATAAGATGTACACAGAGGAGATGTAGTGCCTGTATATAGGATTAGTGTAAGATGTACACAGAGGAGATGTAGTGTCTGTATATAGGATCAGTATAAGATGTACACAGAGGAGATGTAGTGTCTGTATATAGGATCGGTATAAGACGTACACAGAGGAGATGTAGTGTCTGTATATAGGATCGGTATAAGACGTACACAGAGGAGATGTAGTGTCTGTATATAGGATCGGTATAAGATGTACACAGAGGAGATGTAGTGTCTGTATATAGGATCGGTATAAGACGTACACAGAGGAGATGTAGTATCTGTATATAGGATCAGTATAAGATGTACACAGAGGAGATGTAGTGTCTGTATATAGGATCGGTATAAGATGTACACAGAGGAGATGTAGTGTCTGTATATAGGATCGGTATAAGATGTACACAGAGGAGATGTAGTATCTGTATATAGGATCAGTATAAGATGTACACAGGGGAGATGTAGTATCTGTATATAGGATCAGTATAAGACGTACACAGAGGAGATGTAGTGTCTGTATATAGGATCAGTATAAGATGTACACAGAGGAGATGTAGTGTCTGTATATAGGATCGGTATAAGACGTACACAGAGGAGATGTAGTGTCTGTATATAGGATCGGTATAAGACGTACACAGAGATGTAGTGTCTGTATATAGGATCGGTATAAGACGTACACAGAGGAGATGTAGTGTCTGTATATAGGATCGGTATAAGACGTACACAGAGATGTAGTGTCTGTATATAGGATCGGTATAAGATGTACACAGAGGAGATGTAGTATCTGTATATAGGATCAGTATAAGATGTACACAGGGGAGATGTAGTATCTGTATATAGGATCAGTATAAGACGTACACAGAGGAGATGTAGTGTCTGTATATAGGATCGGTATAAGGCGTACACAGAGGAGATGTAGTGTCTGTATATAGGATCAGTATAAGATGTACACAGAGGAGATGTAGTGTCTGTATATAGGATCAGTATAAGATGTACACAGAGGAGATGTAGTATCTGTATATAGGATCAGTATAAGATGTACACAGAGGAGATGTAGTGTCTGTATATAGGATCAGTATAAGATGTACACAGAGGAGATGTAGTATCTGTATATAGGATCAGTATAAGATGTACACAGAGGAGATGTAGTGTCTGTATATAGGATCAGTATAAGATGTACACAGAGGAGATGTAGTATCTGTATATAGGATCGGTATAAGATGTATACAGAGGAGATGTAGTGTCTGTATATAGGATCGGTATAAGACGTACACAGAGGAGATGTAGTGTCTGTATATAGGATCGGCATAAGACGTACACAGAGGAGATGTAGTGTCTGTATATAGGATCGGTATAAGATGTATACAGAGATGTAGTGTCTGTATATAGGATCGGTATAAGGTGTACACAGAGGAGATGTAGTATCTGTATATAGGATCAGTATAAGACGTACACAGAGGAGATGTAGTGTCTGTATATAGGATCAGTATAAGATGTACACAGAGGAGATGTAGTATCTGTATATAGGATCAGTATAAGATGTACACAGGGGAGATGTAGTGTCTGTATATAGGATCAGTATAAGATGTACACAGAGGAGATGTAGTATCTGTATATAGGATCAGTATAAGATGTACACAGAGGAGATGTAGTGTCTGTATATAGGATCGGTATAAGATGTACACAGAGGAGATGTAGTATCTGTATATAGGATCGGTATAAGATGTACACAGAGGAGATGTAGTGTCTGTATATAGGATCAGTATAAGATGTACACAGAGTTGATGTAGTGTCTGTATATAGGATCGGTATAAGATGTATACAGAGGAGATGTAGTGTCTGTATATAGGATCGGTATAAGATGTACACAGAGGAGATGTAGTATCTGTATATAGGATCAGTATAAGATGTACACAGAGGAGATGTAGTATCTGTATATAGGATCGGTATAAGATGTATACAGAGGAGATGTAGTGTCTGTATATAGGATCAGTATAAGATGTACACAGAGGAGATGTAGTATCTGTATATAGGATCAGTATAAGACGTACACAGAGGAGATGTAGTATCTGTATATAGGATCAGTATAAGATGTACACAGAGGAGATGTAGTATCTGTATATAGGATCGGTATAAGATGTACACAGAGGAGATGTAGTGTCTGTATATAGGATCAGTATAAGACGTACACAGAGGAGATGTAGTATCTGTATATAGGATCGGTATAAGATGTACACAGAGGAGATGTAGTGTCTGTATATAGGATCAGTATAAGATGTACACAGGGGAGATGTAGTATCTGTATATAGGATCAGTATAAGATGTATACAGAGGAGATGTAGTATCTGTATATAGGATCAGTATAAGATGTACACAGAGGAGATGTAGTATCTGTATATAGGATCGGTATAAGACGTACACAGAGGAGATGTAGTATCTGTATATAGGATCGGTATAAGATGTACACAGAGGAGCTGTAGTGTCTGTATATAGGATCGGTATAAGATGTACACAGAGGAGATGTAGTGTCTGTATATAGGATCAGTATAAGATGTATACAGAGGAGATGTGGTATCTGTATATAGGATCGGTATAAGATGTATACAGAGATGTAGTATCTGTATATAGGATCAGTATAAGATGTATACAGAGGAGATGTAGTATCTGTATATAGGATCAGTATAAGATGTACACAGAGGAGATGTAGTGTCTGTATATAGGATCAGTATAAGATGTACACAGAGGAGATGTAGTATCTGTATATAGGATCAGTATAAGATGTACACAGAGGAGATGTAGTGTCTGTATATAGGATCAGTATAAGATGTATACAGAGATGTAGTGTCTGTATATAGGATCAGTATAAGATGTACACAGAGGAGATGTAGTGTCTGTATATAGGATCAGTATAAGATGTACACAGAGGAGATGTAGTGTCTGTATATAGGATCAGTATAAGATGTACACAGAGGAGATGTAGTATCTGTATATAGGATCGGTATAAGATGTACACAGAGGAGATGTAGTATCTGTATATAGGATCGGTATAAGATGTACACAGAGGAGATGTAGTATCTGTATATAGGATCGGTATAAGATGTATACAGAGGAGATGTGGTATCTGTATATAGGATCGGTATAAGATGTATACAGAGATGTAGTGTCTGTATATAGGATCGGTATAAGATGTACACAGAGGAGATGTAGTATCTGTATATAGGATCGGTATAAGATGTACACAGAGGAGATGTAGTGTCTGTATATAGGATCAGTATAAGATGTACACAGAGGAGATGTAGTGTCTGTATATAGGATCGGTATAAGATGTATACAGAGGAGATGTAGTGTCTGTATATAGGATCAGTATAAGATGTACACAGAGGAGATGTAGTGTCTGTATATAGGATCAGTATAAGATGTACAGAGGAGATGTAGTGTCTGTATATAGGATCAGTATAAGATGTATACAGAGATGTAGTGTCTGTATATAGGATCAGTATAAGATGTACACAGAGGAGATGTAGTGTCTGTATATAGGATCAGTATAAGATGTACACAGAGGAGATGTAGTGTCTGTATATAGGATCAGTATAAGATGTATACAGAGGAGATGTAATATCTGTATATAGGATCAGTATAAGATGTACACAGAGGAGATGTAGTGTCTGTATATAGGATCAGTATAAGATGTACACAGAGGAGATGTAGTGTCTGTATATAGGATCAGTATAAGATGTACACAGAGGAGATGTAGTGTCTGTATATAGGATCAGTATAAGATGTACACAGAGATGTAGTGTCTGTATATAGGATCAGAATAAGATGTATACAGAGGAGATGTAGTGTCTGTATATAGGATCAGTATAAGACGTACACAGAGGAGATGTAGTGTCTGTATATAGGATCAGTATAAGATGTACACAGAGGAGATGTAGTATCTGTATATAGGATCAGTATAAGATGTACACAGAGGAGATGTAGTATCTGTATATAGGATCAGTATAAGATGTACACAGAGGAGATGTAGTGTCTGTATATAGGATCAGTATAAGATGTATACAGAGATGTAGTGTCTGTATATAGGATCAGTATAAGATGTACACAGAGGAGATGTAGTGTCTGTATATAGGATCAGTATAAGATGTACACAGAGGAGATGTAGTGTCTGTATATAGGATCAGTATAAGATGTATACAGAGGAGATGTAGTATCTGTATATAGGATCGGTATAAGATGTACACAGAGGAGATGTGGTGTCTGTATATAGGATCAGTATAAGATGTACACAGAGGAGATGTAGTGTCTGTATATAGGATCAGTATAAGATGTATACAGAGGAGATGTAGTGTCTGTATGTAGGATCAGTATAAGATGTACACAGAGGAGATGTAGTGTCTGTATATAGGATCAGTATAAGATGTACACAGAGGAGATGTAGTGTCTGTATATAGGATCAGTATAAGATGTATACAGAGGAGATGTAGTATCTGTATATAGGATCAGTATAAGATGTACACAGAGGAGATGTAGTGTCTGTATATAGGATCAGTATAAGATGTACACAGAGGAGATGTAGTGTCTGTATATAGGATCAGTATAAGGTGTACACAGAGGAGATGTAGTATCTGTATATAGGATCAGTATAAGATGTACACAGAGGAGATGTAGTGTCTGTATATAGGATCAGTATAAGATGTACACAGAGGAGATGTAGTGTCTGTATATAGGATCAGTATAAGATGTACACAGAGGAGATGTAGTGTCTGTATATAGGATCAGTATAAGATGTACACAGAGGAGATGTAGTGTCTGTATATAGGATCAGTATAAGATGTACACAGAGGAGATGTAGTGTCTGTATATAGGATCAGTATAAGGTGTACACAGAGGAGATGTAGTATCTGTATATAAGATCAGTATAAGATGTATACAGAGGAGATGTAGTATCTGTATATAGGATCAGTATAAGATGTACAGAGGAGATGTAGTGTCTGTATATAGGATCAGTATAAGATGTATACAGAGGAGATGTAGTATCTGTATATAGGATCAGTATAAGATGTACACAGGGGAGATGTAGTGTCTGTATATAGGATCAGTATAAGATGTACACAGAGGAGATGTAGTGTCTGTATATAGGATCAGTATAAGATGTATACAGAGGAGATGTAGTATCTGTATATAGGATCAGTATAAGATGTACACAGGGGAGATGTAGTGTCTGTATATAGGATCAGTATAAGATGTACACAGAGGAGATGTAGTGTCTGTATATAGGATCAGTATAAGATGTGCACAGAGGAGATGTAGTGTCTGTATATAGGATCAGTATAAGATGTATACAGAGGAGATGTAGTATCTTTATATAGGATTAGTATAAGATGTACACAGGGGAGATGTAGTGTCTGTATATAGGATCAGTATAAGATGTACACAGGGGAGATGTAGTGTCTGTATATAGGATCAGTATAAGATGTACACAGGGGAGATGTAGTGTCTGTATATAGGATCAGTATAAGATGTACACAGAGGAGATGTAGTGTCTGTATATAGGATCAGTATAAGATGTGTACAGAGGAGATGTAGTATCTGTATATAGGATCAGTATAAGATGTACACAGAGGAGATGTAGTATCTGTATATAGGATCAGTATAAGATGTACACAGAGGAGATGTAGTATCTGTATATAGGATCAGTATAAGATGTATACAGAGGAGATGTAGTGTCTGTATATAGGATCAGTATAAGATGTACACAGAGGAGATGTAGTGTCTGTATATAGGATCAGTATAAGATGTACACAGAGGAGATGTAGTGTCTGTATATAGTCTCAGTATAAGATGTACACAGAGGAGATGTAGTATCAGTATATAGGATCAGTATAAGATGTACACAGAGGAGATGTAGTGTCTGTATATAGGATCAGTATAAGATGTACACAGGGGAGATGTAGTGTCTGTATATAGGATCAGTATAAGATGTACACAGAGGAGATGTAGTGTCTGTATATAGGATCAGTATAAGATGTACACAGGGGAGATGTAGTATCTGTATATAGGACCAGTATAAGATGTACACAGAGGAGATGTAGTGTCTGTATATAGGATCAGTATAAGATGTACACAGAGATGTAGTGTCTGTATATAGGATCAGTATAAGATGTACACAGAGGAGATGTAGTGTCTCTATATAGGATCAGTATAAGATGTACACAGGGGAGATGTAGTATCTGTATATAGGACCAGTATAAGATGTACACAGAGGAGATGTAGTGTCTGTATATAGGATCGGTATAAGATGTACACAGAGGAGATGTAGTATCTGTATATAGGATCAGTATAATGTACACAGAGGAGATGTAGTGTCTGTATATAGGATCAGTATAAGATGTACACAGAGGAGATGTAGTATCTGTATATAGGATCAGTATAATGTACACAGAGGAGATGTAGTGTCTGTATATAGGATCAGTATAAGATGTATACACAGATGTAGTATCTGTATATAGGATCAGTATAAGATGTACACAGAGGAGATGTAGTGTCTGTATATAGGATCAGTATAAGATGTACAGAGGAGATGTAGTATCTGTATATAGGATCAGTATAAGATGTACACAGAGGAGATGTAGTGTCTGTATATAGGATCAGTATAAGATGTACACAGAGGAGATGTAGTATCTGTATATAGGATCAGTATAAGATGTACAGAGGAGATGTGGTGTCTGTATATAGGATCGGTATAAGACGTACACAGAGGAGATGTGGTGTCTGTATATAGGATCGGTATAAGATGTACACAGAGGAGATGTAGTGTCTGTATATAGGATCAGTATAAGATGTATACAGAGGAGATGTGGTATCTGTATATAGGATCGGTATAAGATGTACACAGAGGAGATGTAGTGTCTGTATATAGGATCAGTATAAGATGTACACAGAGGAGATGTAGTGTCTGTATATAGGACCAGTATAAGATGTACACAGAGGAGATGTAGTGTCTGTATATAGGATCAGTATAAGATGTATACAGAGGAGATGTAGTGTCTGTATATAGGATCAGTATAAGATGTACACAGAGGAGATGTAGTATCTGTATATAGGATCGGTATAACATGTACACAGAGGAGATGTAGTGTCTGTATATAGGATCGGTATAAGATGTACACAGAGGAGATGTAGTGTCTGTATATAGGATCAGTATAAGATGTATACAGAGATGTAGTGTCTGTATATAGGATCAGTATAAGATGTACACAGAGGAGATGTAGTGTCTGTATATAGGATCAGTATAAGATGTACACAGAGGAGATGTAGTGTCTGTATATAGGATCAGTATAAGATGTACACAGAGGAGATGTAGTATCTGTATATAGGATCAGTATAAGATGTACACAGAGGAGATGTAGTATCTGTATATAGGATCAGTATAAGATGTACACAGAGGAGATGTAGTGTCTGTATATAGGATCAGTATAAGATGTATACAGAGGAGATGTAGTGTCTGTATATAGGATCAGTATAAGATGTATACAGAGGAGATGTAGTGTCTGTATATAGGATCAGTATAAGATGTACACAGAGGAGATGTAGTGTCTGTATATAGGATCAGTATAAGATGTACACAGAGGAGATGTAGTGTCTGTATATAGGATCAGTATAAGATGTACACAGAGGAGATGTAGTGTCTGTATATAGGATCAGTATAAGATGTACACAGAGGAGATGTAGTATCTGTATATAGGATCAGTATAAGATGTACACAGAGGAGATGTAGTATCTGTATATAGGATCAGTATAAGATGTATACAGAGGAGATGTAGTGTCTGTATATAGGATCAGTATAAGATGTACACAGAGGAGATGTAGTGTCTGTATATAGGATCAGTATAAGATGTACACAGAGGAGATGTAGTATCTGTATATAGGATCAGTATAAGATGTACACAGAGGAGATGTAGTATCTGTATATAGGATCAGTATAAGATGTACACAGAGGAGATGTAGTGTCTGTATATAGGATCAGTATAAGATGTATACAGAGGAGATGTAGTGTCTGTATATAGGATCAGTATAAGATGTACACAGAGGAGATGTAGTGTCTGTATATAGGATCAGTATAAGATGTACACAGAGGAGATGTAGTATCTGTATATAGGATCAGTATAAGATGTACAGAGGAGATGTAGTATCTGTATATAGGATCAGTATAAGATGTACACAGAGGAGATGTAGTGTCTGTATATAGGATCAGTATAAGATGTACACAGAGGAGATGTAGTGTCTGTATATAGGATCAGTATAAGATGTACACAGAGGAGATGTAGTGTCTGTATATAGGATCAGTATAAGATGTACACAGAGGAGATGTAGTGTCTGTATATAGGATCAGTTTAAGATGTATACAGAGGAGATGTAGTATCTGTATATAGGATCAGTATAAGATGTACACAGGGGAGATGTAGTGTCTGTATATAGGATCAGTATAAGATGTACACAGAGGAGATGTAGTATCTGTATAAGGATCAGTATAAGATGTACACAGAGGAGATGTAGTATCTGTATATAGGATCAGTATAAGATGTACAGAGGAGATGTAGTGTCTGTATATAGGATCAGTATAAGATGTACACAGAGGAGATGTAGTGTCTGTATATAGGATCGGTATAAGATGTACACAGAGGAGATGTAGTATCTGTATATAGGATCAGTATAAGATGTACACAGAGGAGATGTAGTGTCTGTATATAGGATCGGTATAAGATGTATACAGAGGAGATGTAGTATCTGTATATAGGATCAGTATAAGATGTACACAGAGGAGATGTAGTGTCTGTATATAGGATCGGTATAAGATGTATACAGAGGAGATGTAGTGTCTGTATATAGGATCGGTATAATGTACACAGAGGAGATGTAGTATCAGTATATAGGATCAGTATAAGATGTACACAGAGGAGATGTAGTGTCTGTATATAGGATCAGTATAAGATGTATACAGAGGAGATGTAGTGTCTGTATATAGGATCAGTATAAGATGTATACAGAGGAGATGTAGTATCTGTATATAGGATCAGTATAAGATGTACACAGAGGAGATGTAGTATCTGTATATAGGATCGGTATAAGATGTACACAGAGGAGATGTAGTATCTGTATATAGGATCAGTATAAGATGTACACAGAGGAGATGTAGTATCTGTATATAGGATCGGTATAAGATGTACACAGAGGAGATGTAGTGTC
>NW_027461815.1:397515-457515 GCF_050947455.1 Rhinoderma darwinii | reverse complement strand
GGCGCTATCTCTAGTAAGTGACTACCACTGGCAGCAGAGGGCGCTATCTCTAGTAAGTGACTACCTCTGCAGGTAGAGGGCGCTATCTCTAGTAAGTGACTCTACCACTGGCAGCAGAGGGCGCTATCTCTAGTAAGTGACTACCACTGGCAGCAGAGGGCGCTATCTCTAGTAAGTGACTACCACTGGCAGCAGAGGGCGCTATCTCTAGTAAGTGACTACCACTGGCAGCAGAGGGCGCTATCTCTAGTAAGTGACTATACCACTGGCAGCAGAGGGCGCTATCTCTAGTAAGTGACTACCACTGGCAGCAGAGGGCGCTATCTCTAGTAAGTGACTACGACTGGCAGCAGAGGGCGCTATCTCTAGTAAGTGACTATACCACTGGCAGCAGAGGGCGCTATCTCTAGTAAGTGACTATACCACTGGCAGCAGAGGGCGCTATCTCTAGTAAGTGACTCTACCACTGGCAGCAGAGGGCGCTATCTCTAGTAAGTGACTACCACTGGCAGCAGAGGGCGCTATCTCTAGTAAGTGACTCTACCACTGGCAGCAGAGGGCGCTATCTATAGTAAGTGACTCTACCACTGGCAGCAGAGGGCGCTATCTCTAGTAAGTGACTACCACTGGCAGCAGAGGGCGCTATCTCTAGTAAGTGACTACCACTGGCAGCAGAGGGCGCTATCTCTAGTAAGTGACTACCACTGGCAGCAGAGGGCTCTATCTCTAGTAAGTGACTACCACTGGCAGCAGAGGGCGCTATCTCTAGTAAGTGACTCTACCACTGGCAGCAGAGGGCGCTATCTCTAGTAAGTGACTCTACCACTGGCAGCAGAGGGCGCTATCTCTAGTAAGTGACTACCACTGGCAGCAGAGGGCGCTATCTCTAGTAAGTGACTCTACCACTGGCAGCAGAGGGCGCTATCTCTAGTAAGTGACTACCACTGGCAGCAGAGGGCGCTATCTCTAGTAAGTGACTATACCACTGGCAGCAGAGGGCGCTATCTCTAGTAAGTGACTACCACTGGCAGCAGAGGGCGCTATCTCTAGTAAGTGACTATACCACTGGCAGCAGAGGGCGCTATCTCTAGTAAGTGACTACCACTGGCAGCAGAGGGCGCTATCTCTAGTAAGTGACTACCACTGGTAGCAGAGGGCGCTATCTATAGTAAGTGACTCTACCACTGGCAGCAGAGGGCGCTATCTCTAGTAAGTGACTATACCACTGGCAGCAGAGGGCGCTATCTCTAGTAAGTGACTACCACTGGCAGCAGAGGGCGCTATCTCTAGTAAGTGACTACCACTGGCAGCAGAGGGCGCTATCTCTAGTAAGTGACTACCACTGGCAGCAGAGGGCGCTATCTCTAGTAAGTGACTATACCACTGGCAGCAGAGGGCGCTATCTCTAGTAAGTGACTACCACTGGCAGCAGAGGGCGCTATCTCTAGTAAGTGACTACCACTGGTAGCAGAGGGCGCTATCTATAGTAAGTGACTCTACCACTGGCAGCAGAGGGCGCTATCTCTAGTAAGTGACTCTACCACTGGCAGCAGAGGGCGCTATCTCTAGTAAGTGACTACCACTGGCAGCAGAGGGCGCTATCTCTAGTAAGTGACTCTACCACTGGCAGCAGAGGGCGCTATCTCTAGTAAGTGACTACCACTGGCAGCAGAGGGCGCTATCTCTAGTAAGTGACTATACCACTGGCAGCAGAGGGCGCTATCTCTAGTAAGTGACTACCACTGGCAGCAGAGGGCGCTATCTCTAGTAAGTGACTCTACCACTGGCAGCAGAGGGCGCTATCTCTAGTAAGTGACTACGACTGGCAGCAGAGGACGCTATCTCTAGTAAGTGACTATACCACTGGCAGCAGAGGGCGCTATCTCTAGTAAGTGACTCTACCACTGGCAGCAGAGGGCGCTATCTCTAGTAAGTGACTACCACTGGCAGCAGAGGGCGCTATCTCTAGTAAGTGACTATACCACTGGCAGCAGAGGGCGCTATCTCTAGTAAGTGACTATACCACTGGCAGCAGAGGGCGCTATCTCTAGTAAGTGACTACCACTGGTAGCAGAGGGCGCTATCTATAGTAAGTGACTCTACCACTGGCAGCAGAGGGCGCTATCTCTAGTAAGTGACTCTACCACTGGCAGCAGAGGGCGCTATCTCTAGTAAGTGACTACCACTGGCAGCAGAGGGCGCTATCTCTAGTAAGTGACTACCACTGGCAGCAGAGGGCGCTATCTCTAGTAAGTGACTCTACCACTGGCAGCAGAGGGCGCTATCTCTAGTAAGTGACTACCACTGGCAGCAGAGGGCGCTATCTCTAGTAAGTGACTATACCACTGGCAGCAGAGGGCGCTATCTCTAGTAAGTGACTCTACCACTGGCAGCAGAGGGCGCTATCTCTAGTAAGTGACTACCACTGGCAGCAGAGGGCGCTATCTCTAGTAAGTGACTACCACTGGCAGCAGAGGGCGCTATCTCTAGTAAGTGACTATACCACTGGCAGCAGAGGGCGCTATCTCTAGTAAGTGACTACCACTGGCAGCAGAGGGCGCTATCTCTAGTAAGTGACTATACCACTGGCAGCAGAGGGCGCTATCTCTAGTAAGTGACTACCACTGGCAGCAGAGGGCGCTATCTCTAGTAAGTGACTACCACTGGCAGCAGAGGGCGCTATCTCTAGTAAGTGACTATACCACTGGCAGCAGAGGGCGCTATCTCTAGTAAGTGACTACCACTGGCAGCAGAGGGCGCTATCTCTAGTAAGTGACTATACCACTGGCAGCAGAGGGCGCTATCTCTAGTAAGTGACTCTACCACTGGCAGCAGAGGGCGCTATCTCTAGTAAGTGACTACCACTGGCAGCAGAGGGCGCTTCAAATGCCTTAAAGCCGCGGAAGGAATCAGCAAAACCTGAAAGCCGCGGGAGGATGCGGAGAACTACTGATCTAATGGATGGAATAACCAAAATGGTGAAGTCTCAGCCAATCATCACCTCCAGAAAGATGAGAGAAGAGGTGAAGTTACCGGTGATCTGCTCCAATCACAAGACGATTAAGTGAAGTCACCAGCAAGAACTCCCCGCAAAAAAGACGCGTCCTGAATAAGTTCAAATCTGCCAAGCAACAAACTGATTGCCCAAAGAGAAGCGGCGCCACATTATCTGGACTGATGAAGGCAAAATGATTCTTTTTGGGCCTAGTGGCCGCAGATAGTGAATCAGACGACCCCCGAACACTGAATACAAGACAGAAAGCAAGGTGCTGCAAAATCATGATATGGGGATGTTTCTAATACCTGGTGCTGGGACTATTTATCGTCACATACAAGGGATCAGTTCAAATAGATCCAAATACTTGAGGAGATCACGTTGCCCAATGCCGAAGGGGAAATGCCCTTGAAATGGCCCAAAACCCAGCAGTAAGAGAACAACAACTTGTCACAGACCAATAGGATTGAGGTAATGGAACGGCCGCCCAACCCCCGACCTCAATCCCATAGAGAACTTGTGGGGTGACATTAAAATACAGAAGAGACGTGGAACGTCGTCCAATCGTCTTCCTGGCCTGGAGACCTGGTGACAGGGGCCACAGGTTGGGGACTCCATGTAACCGACACAACGGTGACGCCACCCGATATTACTGCAGGACGGGAAGTGTCCGACAGTCATCGCTTTCTACTTTACATGGGAGATTTTATAGATAAAAGCCGAATATTCACAAACTGCAGAAATGTTCGTCTCCCGCCACGCCGAGGATTTCCAGGCCATTCAGGCGAATACGACTTGTCATTTTGCGCTTTATTTTTTGATCATTACTGGACATATTCAGGATGAGGCACGCGAGGCGATACAATCTGAGCGCCTCATCCTCACCCCGTGTACCGCTGGTGCCTTCTAATAGACATGATCATGGACGTTTCACCACATTGGCGTTTATTTAGAATTAGTGCTAATAAAGTTGGGTAATATTAGGCGTGCCCTGACTGGTGGGTACGGGGGCGCCCGCTGGGTATTAGTGTGTAGAGATGACAGAATTATTATGACCTCATGTCCTCAATGTAACACACAATGGGATTAGAGCGCCCCCTGGTGGACAAACCAAGGATTTAGTGAACTGCAGATCTGTCCGGTTACATCAGGAAACCCCGTAATCAGCTGAGTATATAAAGGTCATCCTGCGACTACCACCACCGACCCCAAAATGTACCCCAAAATGTACCCCACCTGCAGAATTGGAAGACACACCCAGTAGCCTCCTTCCTATACCCCATGTATGTGCGCTGCCTCCTCCCTATACCCCATGTATGTGCGCTGCCTCCTCCCTATACCCCATGTACGCGCCCTGCCTCCTCCCTATACCCCATGTACGTGCCCTGCCTCCTCCTTATACCCCATGTACGTGCGCTGCCTCCTCCCTGTACCCCATGTACGCGCCCTGCGTCCTCCCTATACTCCATGTATGTGCGCTGCCTCCTCCCTATACCCCATGTATGTGCCCTGCGTCCTCCCTATACTCCATGTATGCGCGCTGCCTCCTCCTTATACCCCATGTATGCGCGCTGCCTCCTCCTCATACCCCATGTATGTGCGCTGCCTCCACCTTATACCCCCATGTATTCGCGCTGCCTCCTCCTTATACCCCATGTATGCGCGCTGCCTCCTCCCTATACCCCATGTATGCGCGCTGCCTCCTCCCTATACCCCATGTATGCGCGCTGCCTCCTCCTTATACCCCATGTATGTGCCCTGCCTCCTCCCTGTACCCCATGTATGTGCCCTGCCTCCTCCCTGTACCGCATGTATGTGCCCTGCCTCCTCCCTATACTCCATGTATGCGCCCTGCCTCCTCCCTATACTCCATGTACGTGCCCTGCCTCCTCCCTATACCCCATGTATGCGCGCTGCCTCCTCCTTATACCCCATGTATGCGCCCTGCCTCTTCCCTATACCCCATGTATGTGCGCTGCCTCCTCCTTATACCCCATGTATGCGCGCTGCCTCCTCCCTATACCCCATGTATGTGTCCTGCCTCCTCCTTATACCCCATGTATGCGCGCTGCCTCCTCCCTATACCCCATGTATGCGCGCTGCCTCCTCCCTATACCCCATGTATGCGCGCTGCCTCCTCCTTATACCCCATGTATGTGCGCTGCCTCCTCCCTATACCCCATGTATGCGCGCTGCCTCCTCCCTATACCCCATGTATGCGCGCTGCCTCCTCCCTGTACCCCATGTATGTGCGCTGCCTCCTCCTTATACCCCATGTACGTGCCCTGCCTCCTCCTTATACCCCATGTACGTGCCCTGCCTCCTCCTTATACCCCATGTACGTGCCCTGCCTCCTCCCTATACCCCATGTATGCGCGCTGCCTCCTCCCTGTACCCCATGTACGCGCCCTGCCTCCTCCCTATACCCCATGTACGTGCCCTGCCTCCTCCCTATACCCCATGTACGTGCCCTGCCTCCTCCTTATACCCCATGTACGCGCCCTGCCTCCTCCCTGTACCCCATGTACGCGCCCTGCCTCCTCCCTATACCCCATGTACGTGCCCTGCCTCCTCCCTATACCCCATGTATGTGCCCTGCCTCCTCCCTATACCCCATGTACGTGCCCTGCCTCCTCCCTGTACCCCATGTACGTGCCCTGCCTCCTCCCTATACCCCATGTACGTGCCCTGCCTCCTCCCTATACCCCATGTACGTGCCCTGCCTCCTCCCTATACCCCATGTATGTGCGCTGCCTCCTCCCTATACCCCATGTATGTGTCCTGCCTCCTCTCTGTACCCCATGTATGTGCCCTGCCTCCTCCCTATACTCCATGTATGTGTCCTGCCTCCTCTCTGTACCCCATGTATGTGCCCTGCCTCCTCCCTGTACCCCATGTATGTGCCCTGCCTCCTCTCTGTACCCCATGTATGTGCGCTGCCTCCTCCCTATACCCCATGTACGTTCCCTGCCTCCTCCCTGTACCCCATGTATGTGCGCTGCCTCCTCCCTATACCCCATGTACGTTCCCTGCCTCCTCCCTGTACCCCATGTATGTGCCCTGCCTCCTCCCTATACCCCATGTATGTGCCCTGCCTCCTCCCTATACCCCATGTATGTGCCCTGCCTCCTCCCTATACCCCATGTATGCGCCCTGCCTCCTCCCTATACCCCATGTATGTGCCCTGCCTCCTCCTTATACCCCATGTATGTGCCCTGCCTCCTCCCTATACCCCATGTATGTGCCCTGCCTCCTCCCTATACCCCATGTATGCGCCCTGCCTCCTCCCTATACCCCATGTATGTGCACTGCCTCCTCCCTATACCCCATGTATGTGCGCTGCCTCCTCCCTATACCCCATGTATGCGCCCTGCCTCCTCCCTATACCCCATGTATGTGCCCTGCCTCCTCCCTATACCCCATGTATGTGCCCTGCCTCCTCCCTATACCCCATGTATGTGCCCTGCCTCCTCCCTATACCCCATGTATGTGCGCTGCCTCCTCCCTATACCCCATGTATGCGCCCTGCCTCCTCCCTATACTCCATGTACGTGCCCTGCCTCCTCCCTATACCCCATGTATGTGCCCTGCCTCCTCCCTATACCCCATGTATGTGTCCTGCCTCCTCCCTATACCCCATGTATGCGCCCTGCCTCCTCCCTGTACCCCATGTATGTGCGCTGCCTCCTCCCTATACCCCATGTACGTTCCCTGCCTCCTCCCTGTACCCCATGTATGTGCCCTGCCTCCTCCCTATACCCCATGTATGTGCCCTGCCTCCTCCCTATACCCCATGTATGTGCGCTGCCTCCTCCTTATACCCCATGTATGTGCCCTGCCTCCTCCCTATACCCCATGTATGTGCCCTGCCTCCTCCCTATACCCCATGTATGCGCCCTGCCTCCTCCCTGTACCCCATGTATGTGCGCTGCCTCCTCCCTATACCCCATGTATGTGTCCTGCCTCCTCCCTATACCCCATGTATGCGCCCTGCCTCCTCCCTGTACCCCATGTATGTGCGCTGCCTCCACCTTATACCCCATGTACGTTCCCTGCCTCCTCCCTATACCCCATGTATGTGCCCTGCCTCCTCCCTATACCCCATGTATGTGCGCTGCCTCCTCCTTATACCCCATGTATGTGCCCTGCCTCCTCCCTATACCCCATGTATGTGCCCTGCCTCCTCCCTATACCCCATGTATGTGCCCTGCCTCCTCCCTATACCCCATGTATGCGCCCTGCCTCCTCCCTATACCCCATGTATGTGCCCTGCCTCCTCCCTATACCCCATGTACGTGCCCTGCCTCCTCCCTATACTCCATGTATCTATAGAGTGTGTTGTTTTTCCCCCACCACCTTCTGATCTGTTGTCCACACATTCCATACATTGGTCCTGTCGTGGTGATTTACGGGGTTCAGGATCACAGTCATAGTCATGTAAAGACATATTGCCCCTGAACCACGACAGGTAGCCCTGCGGCCTAATAACTTCTCTTCCTCTAAGCTCAGGAGACCTAGAGTGACCCTGGAAACACCTGTTTATAACGTTCAGTCCTCCCTCCACACCTGATCTACCTGCCCGATCACTGACTAGTGGGATGTGTGCGGCGGGTTCTCCATGTAAGGCCCCAGACTGCTCATGTCTATACAGTACAACCTATATGGTGCATATACAGTGTAAGGCGCCCACATGACCAGCAGACACGTCACCTGTGTAAAGCCCCCCCCCCCTCACAACAGTCAATCACCCCAAACATTGGCGCAGGTTATACTGTTATGTCATAGGAGAGTGCGAGAGAGAACTGCCAGCAATGGAAGCGAACACACCAGCTGTGAAAGTGCCGGAGCAGTAAAGTGCTCAGAAACCCCGACAAAAACTATTTAATATTCAGAGATCCTCTAGTGACTAGTTTAGTGCCAAGGGACGGGCGCAGGGCAAATGTGGTGCTATTTTCATAAAGGGCTCTAGGTCTTCCTCGGGTAATTATAGACCAGAACCTTTCACCTGCCCATACACGTGCAGCAGAGTGCAGAATGTAATGCAGAGGGCTGAACAAACCCAGGGGCACTTTAAAAAAAAATTCTACCATCCTCTGTTATTTAGAGATCGGTGCCGTTATATTTGGCGCCCGATATTTAAATAACCCCCTGAACTGTCAACGGGGCGTGTTACTATGGCTGTGACGCTGTCCAATCAGCTCTGGACTATGTTACAGCGAGACCTGGAGAGAGGAGCGCATGCGCCGCACGCTCTCACTCTCCAGCTACCAAGATCAGTCTTCTGCCGAAACGGCAAGGGGGCGTGTCCCTGCTACGGACAGTGTAAGAGCTGGAGAGGGGAGAGCGCGCGCATGCGCTGTCCGTGGCAGAGACACGCCCCAGACAAAGTACAAGACTGATCTCTCGCAAGAGCTGACGATCAAACGCTATAACGATACGGTCTCTGAGGAGGAGAAGACCAAGAGTGACCTCTGCTGCAGAGGAGAAGTCACCAGACTCAGAAATCACGAATTACCAGACACATCAGATGAGAGCCACAGAAATGCTCCACAGAGATCAAGGACCAGACACATCTCAACATCAAGTGTTCAGAGGAGGCGGCGAGAATCAGGACTTCATGGTGGAACTGCTGCGAAGAAGAGGAGAAGAGAAGAGCTCGGGCCAAGAAGCACAAGGAATGGACATTAGACCAGAGGAAATCCGCATTTTGGTTTCATGAGCCAAAATGTGAGATTTTTGGTTCCAACCGCCACGTCTTTGTGAGACGCAGAAAAGGTGAGCGGACGGTTTCTACATGTACAAGCGCGGAGGGGGAGGTGTGGGGTGCTTCACTGGAGACAACCAGCGCGTCTACCACAGCATGCTGTAACAATATCCCATCCGGCCTGCGCATACTGGGACCATCATTTGTTTCTCAGCAGGACAATGACCCCAAATACCTCCAGGCCCTGTAAGGGCTATATGACCAAGAAGGAGGGAGATGGAGAGCTGCGTCAGATGACATGAGCTCCACAATCACCAAAACTCAACCCAACTGAGATGTCTGGGATGAGTTGGATCACAGAGTGAAGGAAAAGCAGCCAAAAAGAGCTCAGCACGGCTGGCAAACCATTCCAGGTGACGACCACATGAAGATGATGGAGAGAATGGCAAGAGTGTGCAGAGCTTTCATCAAAGCAAAAGGGGGCAACCATGAAGAATGTAAAATATAAAACATATTCTGGTTGGTTTAACACTTTTTTGTTTACTACCTAATTCCTTATGTTCCTTCATAGTTATCACGTCTTCAATATGAATCGTCAATGTAGAAAATAAACAAGAACCATGGAATCAAAACGCGTGTCCAAACCGTTAATTGGTACTATATCCTGACACCAGACCCTGCTTCCCACCAGATATATCCTCACACCGGCCCTGCCTCCCACCAGATATATCCTCACACCAGACCCTGCTTCCCACCAGATATATCCTCACACCGGCCCTGCCTCCCACCAGATATATCCTCACACCAGACCCCGCATCCCACCAGATATATCCTCACACCAGACCCCGCTTCCCACCAGATATATCCTCACACCAGACCCTGCTTCCCACCGTATATATCCTCACACCAGACCCTGCTTCCCACCAGATATATCCTCACACCAGACCCTGCTTCCCACCAGATATTTCCTCACACCAGACCCTGCTTCCCACCACATATATCCTCGCACCAGACCCTGCTTCCCACCAGATATATCCTCCCACCAGACCCTGCTTCCCACCAGATATATCCCCACACCAGACCCTGCTTCCCACCAGATATATCCTCACACCAGACCCTGCTTCCCACCAGATATATCCTCACACCAGACCCTGCTTCCCACCAGATATATCCTCACACCAGACCCTGCTTCCCACCACATATATCCTCACACCAGACCCTGCTTCCCACCACATATATCCTCGCACCAGACCCTGCTTCCCACCAGATATATCCCCACACCAGACCCTGCTTCCCACCAGATATATCCCGACACCAGACCCTGCTTCCCACCAGATATATCCTCACACCAGACCCTGCTTCCCACCAGATATATCCCCACACCAGACCCTGCTTCCCACCAGATATATCCTGAACCAGACCCTGCTTCCCACCAGATATATCCTGACACCAGACCCTGCTTCCCACCAGATATATCCTCACACCAGACCCTGATTCCCACCAGATATATCCTCACACCAGACCCTGCTTCCCACCAGATATATCCTCACACCGGCCCTACTTCCCACCATATATATCGTCACGCCAGACCCTGCTTCCCACCAGATATATCCTCACGCCAGACCCTGCTTCCCACCAGATATATCCTCACGCCGGACCCTGCTTCCCACCAGATATATCCTCACGCCGGACCCTGCTTCCCACCATATATATCCTGACACCGGACCCTGCTTCCCACCAGATATATCCTCACACCAGACTCTGCTTCCCACCAGATATATCCTCACACCAGACCCTGCTTCCCACCAGATATATCCTCACACCAGACCCTGCTTCCCACCAGATATATCCTCACATCAGACCCTGCTTCCCACCAGATATATCCTCACACCAGACCCTGCTTCCCACCAGATATATCCTCACACCAGACCCTGCTTCCCACCAGACATATCCTCACACCAGACCCTGCTTCCCACCAGATATATCCTCACACCGGTCCTGCTTCCCACCAGATATATCCTCACACCAGACCCTGCTTCCCACCAGATATATCCCGACACCAGACCCTGCTTCCCACCAGATATATCCTCACACCAGACCCTGCTTCCACCAGATATATCCTCACACCAGACCCAGATTCCCACAGATATATCCTCACACAAGACCCTGCTTCCCACCAGATATATCCTCCCACCAGACCCTGCTTCCCACCAGATATATCCTCACGCCGGACCCTGCTTCCCACCAGATATATCCTCACGCCGGACCCTGCTTCCCACCATATATATCCTGACACCGGACCTGCTTCCCACCAGATATATCCTCACACCAGACTCTGCTTCCCACCAGATATATCCTCACACCAGACCCTGCTTCCCACCAGATATATCCTCACACCAGACCCTGCTTCCCACCAGATATATCCTCACATCAGACCCTGCTTCCCACCAGATATATCCTCACACCAGACCCTGCTTCCCACCAGATATATCCTCACACCAGACCCTGCTTCCCACCAGACATATCCTCACACCAGACCCTGCTTCCCACCAGATATATCCTCACACCGGTCCTGCTTCCCACCAGATATATCCTCACACCAGACCCTGCTTCCCACCAGATATATCCCGACACCAGACCCTGCTTCCCACCAGATATATCCTCACACCAGACCCTGCTTCCCACCAGATATATCCTCACACCAGACCCAGATTCCCACCAGATATATCCTCACACAAGACCCTGCTTCCCACCAGATATATCCTCCCACCAGACCCTGCTTCCCACCAGATATATCCTCACACCAGACCCAGATTCCCACCAGATATATCCTCACACAAGACCCTGCTTCCCACCAGATATATCCTCCCACCAGACCCTGCTTCCCACCAGATATATCCTCCCACCAGATATATCCTCACACCAGACCCTGTTTCCCACCAGATATATCCTCACACCAGACCCTGCTTCCCACCAGATATATCCTCCCACCAGATATATCCTCACATCAGACCCTGCTTCCCACCAGATATATCCTCACACCAGACCCTGCTTCCCACCAGATATATCCTCCCACCAGACCCTGCTTCCCACCAGATATATCCTCCCACCAGATATATCCTCACACCAGACCCTGCTTACCACCAGATATATCCTCACACCAGACCCTGCTTCCCACCACATATATCCTCACACCAGACCCTGCTTCCCACCAGATATATCCTCACACCAGACCCTGCTTCCCACCAGATATATCCTCACACCAGACCCTGCTTCCCACCAGATATATCCTCACACCAGACCCTGCTTTCCACCAGATATATCCTCACACCAGACCCTGCTTCCCACCAGATATATCCTGACACCAGACCCTGCTTCCCACCAGATATATCCCCACACCAGACCCTGCTTCCCACCAGATATATCCCCACACAGACCCTGCTTCCCACCAGATATATCCTGACACCAGACCCTGCTTCCCACCAGATATATCCTGACACCAGACCCTGCTTCCCACCAGATATATCCTCACACCAGACCCTGCTTCCCACCAGATATATCCCCACACCAGACCCTGCTTCCCACCAGATATATCCCCACACCAGACCCTGCTTCCCACCAGATATATCCTGACACCAGACCCTGCTTCCCACCAGATATATCCTGACACCAGACCCTGCTTCCCACCAGATATATCCTCACACCAGACCCTGCTTCCCACCAGATATATCCTGACACCAGACCCTGCTTCCCACCAGATATATCCTCACACCGGCCCTACTTCCCACCATATATATCGTCACGCCAGACCCTGCTTCCCACCAGATATATCCTCACGCCAGACCCTGCTTCCCACCAGATATATCCTCACGCCGGACCCTGCTTCCCACCAGATATATCCTCACGCCGGACCCTGCTTCCCACCATATATATCCTGACACCGGACCCTGCTTCCCACCAGATATATCCTCACATCAGACCCTGCTTCCCACCAGATATATCCTCACACCAGACCCTCCTTCCCACCAGATATATCCTCACACCAGACCCTGCTTCCCACCAGATATATCCTCACACCAGACCCTGCTTCCCACCAGACATATCCTCACACCAGACCCTGCTTCCCACCAGATATATCCTCACACCGGTCCTGCTTCCCACCAGATATATCCTCACACCAGACCCTGCTTCCCACCAGATATATCCCGACACCAGACCCTGCTTCCCACCAGATATATCCTCACACCAGACCCTGCTTCCCACCAGATATATCCTCACACCAGACCCAGATTCCCACCAGATATATCCTCACACCAGACCCAGATTCCCACCAGATATATCCTCACACCAGACCCTGCTTCCCACCAGATATATCCTCCCACCAGACCCTGCTTCCCACCAGATATATCCTCCCACCAGATATATCCTCACACCAGACCCTGCTTCCCACCAGATATATCCTCACACCAGACCCTGCTTCCCACCAGATATATCCTCACACCAGATATATCCTCACATCAGACCCTGCTTTCCACCAGATATATCCTCACACCAGACCCTGCTTCCCACCAGATATATCCTCACACCAGACCCTGCTTCCCACCAGATATATCATCACACCAGACCCTGCTTCCCACCAGATATATCCTCACACCAGACCCTGCTTCCCACCAGATATATCCTCACACCAGACCCTGCTTCCCACCAGATATATCCTCACACCAGACCCTGCTTCCCACCAGATATATCCTCACACCAGACCCTGCTTCCCACCAGATATATCCTCACACCAGACCCTGCTTCCCACCAGATATATCCTGACACCAGACCCTGATTCCCACCAGATATATCCTCACATCAGAACCTGCTTCCCACCAGATATATCCTCACACCAGACCCTGCTTCCCACCAGATATATCCTCACACCAGACCCTGCTTCCCACCAGATATATCCTCACATCAGACCTGCTTTCCACCAGATATATCCTCACACCAGACCCTGCTTCCCACCAGATATATCCTCACACCAGACCCTGCTTCCCACCAGATATATCCTCACACCAGACCCTGCTTCCCACCAGATATATCCTCACACCGGCCCTGCTTCCCACCAGATATATCCCCACACCAGACCCTGCTTCCCACCAGATATATCCTCACACCAGACCCTGCTTCCCACCAGATATATCCTCACACCAGACCCTGCTTCCCACCAGATATATCCTCACATCAGACCCTGCTTCCCACCAGATATATCCTCACACCAGACCCTGCTTCCCACCAGATATATCCTCACACCAGACCCTGCTTCCCACCAGATATATCCTCACACCAGACCCTGCTTCCCACCAGATATATCCTCACACCAGACCCTGCTTCCCACCAGATATATCCTCACACCAGACCCTGCTTCCCACCAGATATATCCTCACACCAGACCCTGCTTCCCACCAGATATATCCTCACACCAGACCCTGCTTCCCACCAGATATATCCTCACACCAGACCCTGCTTCCCACCAGATATATCCTCACACCAGACCCTGCTTCCCACCAGATATATCCTCACACCAGACCCTGCTTCCCACCAGATATATCCTCACACCAGACCCTGCTTCCCACCAGATATATCCTCACACCGGCCCTGCTTCCCACCAGATATATCCCCACACCAGACCCTGCTTCCCACCAGATATATCCCGACACCAGACCCTGCTTCCCACCAGATATATCCTCACACCAGACCCTGCTTCCCACCAGATATATCCCCACACCAGACCCTGCTTCCCACCAGATATATCCCGACACCAGACCCTGCTTCCCACCAGATATATCCTCACACCAGACCCTGCTTCCCACCAGATATATCCTGACACCAGACCCTGCTTCCCACCAGATATACCCTCACACCAGACCCTGCTTCCCACCAGATATATCCTCACACCAGACCCTGCTTCCCACCAGATATATCCTCACACCAGACCCTGCTTCCCACCAGATATATCCTGACACCAGACCCTGCTTCCCACCAGATATATCCTGACATCAGAACCTGCTTCCCACCAGATATATCCTCACACCAGACCCTGCTTCCCACCACATATATCCTCACACCAGACCCTGCTTCCCACCACATATATCCTCACACCAGACCCTGCTTCCCACCAGATATATCCTCACACCAGACCCTGCTTCCCACCAGATATATCCTCACACCGGCCCTGCTTCCCACCAGATATCTCCCCACACCAGACCCTTCTTCCCACCAGATATATCCTCACACCAGACCCTGCTTTCCACCAGATATATCCTCACATCAGACCCTGCTTCCCACCAGATATATCCTGACACCAGACCCTGCTTCCCACCAGATATATCCCCACACCAGACCCTGCTTCCCACCAGATATATCCTCACACCAGACCCTGCTTCCCACCAGATATATCCTCACACCAGACCCTGCTTCCCACCAGATATATCCTGACACCAGACCCTGATTCCCACCAGATATATCCTCACACCGGCCCTGCTTCCCACCAGATATATCCCCACACCAGACCCTGCTTCCCACCAGATATATCCTGACACCAGACCCTGCTTCCCACCAGATATATCCTCACACCGGCCCTGCTTCCCACCAGATATATCCTCCCACCAGACCCTGCTTCCCACCAGATATATCCTCACACCAGACCCTGCTTCCCACCAGATATATCCTGACACATCAGACCCTGCTTCCCACCAGATATATCCTCACACCAGACCCTGCTTCCCACCAGATATATCCCCACACCAGACCCTGCTTCCCACCAGATATATCCCGACACCAGACCCTGCTTCCCACCAGATATATCCCCACACCAGACCCTGCTTCCCACCAGATATATCCTCACACCAGACCCTGCTTCCCACCAGATATATCCTCACACCAGACCCTGCTTCCCACCAGATATATCCTGACAACCAGACCCTGATTCCCACCAGATATATCCTCACACCGGCCCTGCTTCCCACCAGATATATCCCCACACCAGACCCTGCTTCCCACCAGATATATCCTGACACCAGACCCTGCTTCCCACCAGATATATCCTCACACCGGCCCTGCTTCCCACCAGATATATCCTCCCACCAGACCCTGCTTCCCACCAGATATATCCTCACACCAGACCCTGCTTCCCACCAGATATATCCTGACACATCAGACCCTGCTTCCCACCAGATATATCCTCACACCAGACCCTGCTTCCCACCAGATATATCCCCACACCAGACCCTGATTCCCACCAGATATATCCTGACACCAGACCCTGCTTCCCACCAGATATATCCTCACACCGGCCCTGCTTCCCACCAGATATATCCTCCCACCAGACCCTGCTTCCCACCAGATATATCCTCACACCAGACCCTGCTTCCCACCAGATATATCCTGACACATCAGACCCTGCTTCCCACCAGATATATCCTCACACCAGACCCTGCTTCCCACCAGATATATCCTGACACCAGACCCTGCTTCCCACCAGATATATCCTCACACCGGCCCTGCTTCCCACCAGATATATCCTCCCACCAGACCCTGCTTCCCACCAGATATATCCTCACACCAGACCCTGCTTCCCACCAGATATATCCTGACACATCAGACCCTGCTTCCCACCAGATATATCCTCACACCAGACCCTGCTTCCCACCAGATATATCCCCACACCAGACCCTGATTCCCACCAGATATATTCTGATACCAGGCTCTAGTTTTCCCCTCAGACAGTGCCTACATTCACTGGGGCGTGTGGGGGCAGAGCTGCACCTCTTCAATGTTTTAGCACAAAAGATGGTTGGTAATTCCAAGGTGCGTCATAATCCCAGCAGATTGATACCTCATCTAAAGACAGAAGAAATGACAATGACTGTTCTTCCTCTCCTATCACGTTCAGCTCTGTCCTCACCAACAACATCACAAGAGTGGACAGGTCACTGCCCCCCAAAGAATAAGCACCTTTTTATTTTTGAGGATACATTTTCTCTTAATACGGCATATGATGATTGTGCAGCGTTGGGTAATTTATGGAACCTTGCATTCAAAATAAGAAATAAGGGACTTCACAGAAAATGTCCTTCCGTGTTGTATATACAGCTCCTATGCAGACCTATGTGTCTCCATGGTTACTGACTACAAACACTGTGTTCTATGATCCTGCAGTCAAGTATTTCCTCTCTCTCCCCCTTTTTATTGATAACCTACAGACAAAGTGGCAGATAAAAGCGAGTTAAGGCTTATCTCTGTTGCCTATTAACTGGAAGAAAAGAGTTTAACGGCCACCCCAGTGACTGGCAGCAGAGGGTTAACAGCCGCCCCAGTGAATGGCAGCATGGGGATATCTGTGGCCTCAGTGACTGGCAGCAGGGGATATATGTGGCATCAGTGATTGGCAGCAGGGGGATATATGTGGCATCAGTGACTGGCAGCAGGGGATATATGTGGCATCAGTGACTGGCAGCAGGGGATATATGTGGCCCCAGTGACTGGCAGCAGGGGGATATATGTGGCATCAGTGACTGGCAGCAGGGGGATATATGTGGCATCAGTGACTGGCAGCAGGGGGATATATGTGGCATCAGTGACTGGCAGCAGGGGGATATATGTGGCATCAGTGACTGGCAGCAGGGGGATATATGTGGCCCCAGTGACTGGCAGCAGGGGGATATATGTGGCATCAGTGACTGGCAGCAGGGGGATATATGTGGCATCAGTGATTGGCAGCAGGGGGATATATGTGGCATCAGTGACTGGCAGCAGGGGGATATATGTGGCATCAGTGACTGGCAGCAGGGGGATATATGTGGCCCCAGTGACTGGCAGCAGGGGGATATATGTGGCATCAGTGACTGGCAGCAGGGGATATATGTGGCATCAGTGACTGGCAGCAGGGGGATATATGTGGCCCCAGTGACTGGCAGCAGGGGGATATATGTGGCATCAGTGACTGGCAGCAGGGGATATGTGTGGCATCAGTGACTGGCAGCAGGGGGATATATGTGCCTCAGTGATTGGCAGCAGGGGGATATATGTGGCATCAGTGACTGGCAGCAGGGGATATGTGTGGCATCAGTGACTGGCAGCAGGGGGATATGTGTGGCCTCAGTGATTGGCAGCAGGGGGATATGTGTGGCCTCAGTGATTGGCAGCAGGGGGATATATGTGGCCTCAGTGACTGGCAGCAGGGGGATATATGTGGCCTCAGTGACTGGCAGCAGGGGATATATGTGGCCTCAGTGACTGGCAGCAGGGGGATATGTGTGGCCTCAGTGACTGGCAGCAGGGAGATATGTGTGGCCTCAGTGAATGGCAGCAGGGGATATGTGTGGCCTCAGTGAATGGCAGCAGGGGGATATGTGTGGCATCATTGACTGGCAGCAGGGGGATATGTGTGGCCTCAGTGATTGGCAGCAGGGGGATATATGTGGCCTCAGTGACTGGCAGCAGGGGGATATATGTGGCCTCAGTGATTGGCAGCAGGGGGATATATGTGGCCTCAGTGACTGGCAGCAGGGGGATATATGTGGCCTCAGTGATTGGCAGCAGGGGGATATATGTGGCATCAGTGACTGGCAGCAGGGGGATATGTGTGGCCTCAGTGATTGGCAGCAGGGGGATATATGTGGCCTCAGTGACTGGCAGCAGGGGGATATATGTGGCCTCAGTGATTGGCAGCAGGGGGATATATGTGGCCTCAGTGACTGGCAGCAGGGGGATATATGTGGCCTCAGTGATTGGCAGCAGGGGGATATATGTGGCCTCAGTGAATAGCAGCAGGGGGATATGTGTGGCCTCAGTGACTGGCAGCAGGGGGATATATGTGGCCTCAGTGAATGGCAGCAGGGGGATATGTGTGGCCTCAGTGACTGGCAGCAGGGGGATATGTGTGGCCTCAGTGATTGGCAGCAGGGGGATATCTGTGGCCTCAGTGATTGGCAGCAGGGGGATATGTGTGGCCTCAGTGACTGGCAGCAGGGGGATATGTGTGGCCTCAGTGACTGGCAGCAGGGGGATATGTGTGGCCTCAGTGATTGGCAGCAGGGGGATATGTGTGGCCTCAGTGACTGGCAGCAGGGGGATGTGTGTGGCCTCAGTGATTGGCAGCAGGGGGATATATGTGGCCTCAGTGACTGGCAGCAGGGGGATATGTGTGGCCTCAGTGATTGGCAGCAGGGGGATATATGTGGCCTCAGTGACTGGCAGCAGGGGGATATGTGTGGCCTCAGTGATTGGCAGCAGGGGGATATGTGTGGCCTCAGTGATTGGCAGCAGGGGGATATATGTGGCATCAGTGATTGGCAGCAGGGGGATAGGCGTGGCCTCAGTGACTGGCAGCAGGGGGATATGTGTGGCCTCAGTGATTGGCAGCAGGGGGATAGGCGTGGCCTCAGTGAGCGCCCCCTCCTGGCCCTATTGTTCACACCGGTGATTTGGACCCACCTACACAGCAGAGCTTCTTGTACAGGTGACTTTTCCTCTCCTGCTCCGAATTCTCATCCAGCCAATGAGAGCGCTCCAGAAGCATCTCCCTCTTAAAGGTGTAGTACCAGGTGGAGGAGGCAGGACGCTTCATCGAGTCTGCCATGACACTTCACCCAGGGGACGAGGCATCAAATGGAAACCTGTGCAGAGACCCCAGGAAGAAGACGATGGGGGTGATCCTACAGGAGTTAGGAGAGCTGCACTGAGTACTGTGCGTGTCAGTTGTGTACAGCAGCCGCTCTCCCTCCTTCCTCTCACTGTGGAAACACATCCACGCCCATCCACAACTCCGAGCAGCCGCCCACAATGTGACCGCAGCCCAATCCACCCCGAGGAGACTCCAGGACAATCACCAGTAACTTACAGGAAAGAGACATCAAAGACTGCTCCAACTCCCGTGTGTAATACTCTGCACCTCACTGCTTATCTCCTGTGTAATACTCTGCACCTCACCTGCTAACATCACCGCTTATCTCCTGTGTAATACTCTGCACCACACCGCTTATCTCCTGTGTAATACTCTGCACCTCACCGCTTGTCTCCTGTGTAATACTCTGCACCCACCTGCTAACATCACCGCTTATCTCCTGTGTAATACTCAGCTCATCACTGCTTATCTCCTGTGTAATACTCTGCACCTCACCTGCTAACATCACCGCTTATCTCCTGTGTAATACTATGCACCTCACCTGCTAACATCACCGCTTATCTCCTGTGTAATACTCTGCACCTCACCTGCTAACATCACCGCTTATCTCCTGTGTAATACTCTGCACCTCACCGCTTATCTCCTGTGTAATACTCTGCACCTCACCGCTTGTCTCCTGTGTAATACTCTGCACCCACCTGCCAACATCACCGCTTATCTCCTGTGTAATACTCAGCTCATCACTGCTTATCTCCTGTGTAATACTCTGCACCTCACCTGCTAACATCACCGCTTATCTCCTGAGTAATACTCTGCACATCACCGCTTATCTCCTGTGTAATACTCTGCACATCACCGCTTATCTCCAATACTCTGCACCTCACCTGCTAACATCACCGCTTATCTCCTGTGTAATACTCTGCTCATCACCGCTTATCTCCTGTGTAATACTCTGCACCTCATCTGCTAAAATCACCGCTTATCTCCTGTGTAATATTCTGCAACTCACCTGCTAACATCACCGCTTATCTCCTGTGTAATACTATGCACCTCACCTGCTAACATCACCGCTTATCTCGTGTGTAATACTTTGCACCTCACCTGCTAATATCACTGCTTATCTTCTGTGTAATACTCTGCACCTCACCTGCTAACATCACCGCTTATCTCCGGTGTAATACTCTGCACCCTGCCTGATAATATCACCGCATATCTCCTGTGTGCAATATTCTGCACCTCGCCTGCTCATATCACCGCTTATCTCCTATGTAATACTCTGCACCTCAACTGCTAACATCACCGCTTATCTCCTGTTTTATACTCTGCACGTCACACTTTTATGTTAACGTGTTAAGAATTCTATTCAGCCTTTCCTTAGCGTCACTTTTCCAGACACCGGAATGACAAGTTTGCCTGGTGATTATATAAGAATGTGTAACTCTGAAGTCCACTGACACTGTAACAAGCCCAGCAGCTGTGTGAGCAGAAGTAGGTAAAGATGGGTTTTCAGCCTCTGGATCTAAATTAAAATGATTACATTTACTGACAGCAAGCAGAGATCTAGAGAATGGTGAGGAACCAAAGTCTAATAGAAATTTGCGGTACTTTTCATTACACAATGATGAAGCCTCATTTACATAGAAACTGGAAACGAATTATATTTCATGGGAATTCAGCCAAATATTCACAGCGACACAAACGACTTCTCAAGGACCTTAATACAAGAATTGCGCAAGATGAGGAAAAGGAGCGGCCAGGACAAACTGAACGCTGCGGTAGAGAGCAAGTTCTGCTGCGCAAAACCATGACGACCGCCACAATATGTGATAGAGGAGATACATCTATACTGGATACTGGAGGTGATACATCTATACTGGAGGTGATACATCTATACTGGAGGAGATACATCTATACTGGAGGAGATACATCTATACTGGAGGTGATACATCTATACTGCATACTGGAGGAGATACATCTATACTGGATACTGGAGGAGATACATCTATACTGGATACTGGAGGTGATACATCTATACTGGAGGTGATACATCTATACTGCATACTGGAGGAGATACATCTATACTGGATACTGGAGGTGATACATCTATACTGGAGGTGATACATCTATACTGGATACTGGAGGTGATACATCTATACTGGAGGTGATACATCTATACTGCATACTGGAGGTGATACATCTATACTGGAGGTGATACATCTATACTGCATACTGGAGGAGATACATCTATACTGGATACTGGAGGTGATACATCTATACTGGATGAGATACATCTATACTGGATGAGATACATCTATACTGGATGCTGGAGGAGATACATCTATACTGGATACTGGAGGTGATACATCTATACTGGAGGAGATACATCTATACTGGATGCTGGAGGTGATACATCTATACTGGAGGTGATACATCTATACTGGAGGTGATAGATCTATACTGGATACTGGAAGAGATACATCTATACTGGAGGTGATACATCTATACTGGATGCTGGAGGTGATACATCTATACTGGATACTGGAGGTGATACATCTATACTGGATACTGGAGGTGATACATCTATACTGGATACTGGAGGTGATACATCTATACTGGATACTGGAGGTGATACATCTATACTGGATACTGGAGGTGATACATCTATACTGGATACTGGAGGTGATACATCTATACTGGATACTGGAGGTGATACATCTATACTGGATACTGGAGGTGATACATCTATACTGGATACTGGAGGTGATACATCTATACTGGATACTGGAGGTGATACATCTATACTGGATACTGGAGGTGATACATCTATACTGGATACTGGAGGTGATACATCTATACTGGAGGTGATACATCTATACTGGATACTGGAGGTGATACATCTATACTGGATGAGATACATCTATACTGGAGGTGATACATCTATACTGCATACTGGAGGAGATACATCTATACTGGATACTGGAGGTGATACATCTATACTGGAGGTGATACATCTATACTGCATACTGGAGGAGATACATCTATACTGGATACTGGAGGTGATACATCTATACTGGATACTGGAGGTGATACATCTATACTGGATACTGGAGGTGATACATCTATACTGGATACTGGAGGTGATACATCTATACTGGATACTGGAGGTGATACATCTATACTGGATACTGGAGGTGATACATCTATACTGGATACTGGAGGTGATACATCTATACTGGAGGTGATACATCTATACTGGATACTGGAGGTGATACATCTATACTGGATGAGATACATCTATACTGGAGGTGATACATCTATACTGCATACTGGAGGAGATACATCTATACTGGATACTGGAGGTGATACATCTATACTGGAGGTGATACATCTATACTGCATACTGGAGGAGATACATCTATACTGGATACTGGAGGTGATACATCTATACTGGATGAGATACATCTATACTGGATGAGATACATCTATACTGGATGCTGGAGGAGATACATCTATACTGGATACTGGAGGTGATACATCTATACTGGAGGAGATACATCTATACTGGATGCTGGAGGTGATACATCTATACTGGAGGTGATACATCTATACTGGAGGTGATAGATCTATACTGGATACTGGAAGAGATACATCTATACTGGAGGTGATACATCTATACTGGATGCTGGAGGTGATACATCTATACTGGATACTGGAGGTGATACATCTATACTGGATACTGGAGGTGATACATCTATACTGGATACTGGAGGTGATACATCTATACTGGATACTGGAGGTGATACATCTATACTGGATACTGGAGGTGATACATCTATACTGGATACTGGAGGTGATACATCTATACTGGATACTGGAGGTGATACATCTATACTGGATACTGGAGGTGATACATCTATACTGGATACTGGAGGTGATACATCTATACTGGATACTGGAGGTGATACATCTATACTGGATACTGGAGGTGATACATCTATACTGGATACTGGAGGTGATACATCTATACTGGATACTGGAGGTGATACATCTATACTGGATACTGGAGGTGATACATCTATACTGGATGCTGGAGGTGATACATCTATACTGGAGGTGATACATCTATACTAGATACTGGAGGTGATACATCTATACTGAATACTGGAGGAGATGCATCTATACTGGACACTGGAGGTGATACATCTATACTGGATGTTGGATGTGATACATCTATACTGGATACTGGAGGTGATACATCTATACTGGATACTGGAGGAGATACATCTATACTGGATACTGGAGGTGATACACCTATACTGGATACTGGAGGTGATACATCTATACTGGAGGTGATACATCTATACTGGATACTGGAGGAGATACATCTATACTGGATACTGGAGGAGATACATCTATACTGGATACTGGAGGTGATACACCTATACTGGATACTGGAGGTGATACATCTATACTGGAGGTGATACATCTATACTGGATACTGGAGGTGATACATCTATACTGGATAATGGAGGAGATACATCTATACCGGATACTGGAGGTGATACACCTATACTGGATACTGGAGGTGATACATCTATACTGGTGATACATCTATACTGGATACTGGAGGAGATACATCTATACTGGATACTGGAGGAGATACATCTATACTGGATACTGGAGGAGATACATCTATACTGGATACTGGAGGAGATACATCTATACTGGATACTGGAGGTGATACATCTATACTGGATACTGGAGGTGATACATCTATACTGGATGAGATACATCTATACTGGATACTGGAGGAGATACATCTATACTGAATACTGGAGGTGATACATCTATACTGGATACTGGAGGAGATACATCTATACTGGATACTGGAGGTGATACATCTATACTGGATACTGGAGGTGATACATCTATACTGGATACTGGAGGTGATACATCTATACTGGAGGAGATACATCTATACTGGATACTGGAGGTGATACATCTATACTGGAGGAGATACATCTATACTGGATACTGGAGGTGATACATCTATACTGGAGGAGATACATCTATACTGGATACTGGAGGTGATACATCTATACTGGAGGAGATACATCTATACTGGATACTGGAGGTAATACATCTATACTGGAGGAGATAAATCTATACTGGATACTGGAGGAGATACATCTATACTGGAGGTGATACATCTATACTGGATACTGGAGGTGATACATGGATACTGGAGGTGATACATCTATACTGGAGGTGATACATCTATACTGGAGGAGATAAATCTATACTGGATACTGGAGGTGATACATCTATACTAGATACTGGAGGTGATACATCTATACTGGATGCTGGAGGTGATACATCTATACTAGATACTGGAGGTGATACATCTATACTGGACACTGGAGGTGATACATCTATACTGGATGCTGGAGGTGATACATCTATACTGGATACTGGAGGTGATACATCTATACTGCATACTGGAGGAGATACATCTATACTGGATACTGGAGGTGATACATCTATACTGGAGGAGATACATCTATACTGGATACTGGAGGTGATACATCTATACTGGAGGAGATACATCTATACTGGATACTGGAGGAGATACATCTATACTGGATACTGGAGGTGATACATCTATACTGGATACTGGAGGAGATACATCTATACTGGATACTGGAGGAGATACATCTATACTGGATACTGGAGGAGATACATCTATACTGGATACTGGAGGTGATACATCTATACTGGATGAGATACATCTATACTGGATGCTGGAGGTGATACATCTATACTGGATGCTGGAGGTGATACATCTATACTGGATACTGGAGGTGATACATCTATACTGGAGGAGATACATCTATACTGGATACTGGAGGTGATATATCTATACTGCATACTGGAGGAGATACATCTATACTGGATACTGGAGGTGATACATCTATACTGGATACTGGAGGAGATACATCTATACTGGAGGTGATACATCTATACTGGATACTGGAGGAGATACATCTATACTGGATACTGGAGGTGATACACCTATACTGGATACTGGAGGTGATACATCTATACTGGAGGTGATACATCTATACTGGATACTGGAGGAGATACATCTATACTGGATACTGGAGGAGATACATCTATACTGGATACTGGAGGTGATACATCTATACTGGATGAGATACATCTATACTGGATACTGGAAGTGATACATCTATACTGGATACTGGAGGTGATACATCTATACTGGATACTGGAGGAGATACATCTATACTGGATACTGGAGGTGATACATCTATACTGGATACTGTAGGTGATACATCTATACTGGATGAGATACATCTATACTGGATGCTGGAGGTGATACATCTATACTGGATACTGGAGGAGATACATCTATACTGGATACTGGAGGTGAATCATCTATACTGGATACTGGAGGTGATACATCTATACTGGATGAGATACATCTATACTGGATACTGGAAGTGATACATCTATACTGGAGGTGATACATCTATACTGGATACTGGAGGAGATACATCTATACTGGATACTGGAGGTGATACATCTATACTGGATGAGATACATCTATACTGGATACTGGAAGTGATACATCTATACTGGATACTGGAGGTGATACATCTATACTGGATGAGATACATCTATACTGGATACTGGAGGTGATATATCTATACTGCATACTGGAGGAGATACATCTATACTGGATACTGGAGGTGATACATCTATACTGGATACTGGAGGAGATACATCTATACTGGAGGTGATACATCTATACTGGATACTGGAGGAGATACATCTATACTGGATACTGGAGGTGATACATCTATACTGGAGGAGATACATCTATACTGGATACTGGAGGTGATACATCTATACTGGATACTGGAGGAGATACATCTATACTGGATACTGGAGGTGATACACCTATACTGGATACTGGAGGTGATACATCTATACTGGAGGTGATACATCTATACTGGATACTGGAGGAGATACATCTATACTGGATACTGGAGGAGATACATCTATACTGGATACTGGAGGTGATACACCTATACTGGATACTGGAGGTGATACATCTATACTGGAGGTGATACATCTATACTGGATACTGGAGGTGATACATCTATACTGGATAATGGAGGAGATACATCTATACTGGATACTGGAGGTGATACACCTATACTGGATACTGGAGGTAATACATCTATACTGGAGGTGATACATCTATACTGGATACTGGAGGAGATACATCTATACTGGATACTGGAGGAGATACATCTATACTGGATACTGGAGGAGATACATCTATACTGGATACTGGAGGTGATACATCTATACTGGATACTGGAGGTGATACATCTATACTGGATACTGGAGGTGATACATCTATACTGGATGAGATACATCTATACTGGATACTGGAGGAGATACATCTATACTGAATACTGGAGGTGATACATCTATACTGGATACTGGAGGAGATACATCTATACTGGATACTGGAGGTGATACATCTATACTGGATACTGGAGGTGATACATCTATACTGGATACTGGAGGTGATACATCTATACTGGAGGTGATACATCTATACTGGAGGAGATACATCTATACTGGATACTGGAGGTGATACATCTATACTGGAGGAGATACATCTATACTGGATACTGGAGGTGATACATCTATACTGGAGGAGATACATCTATACTGGATACTGGAGGTAATACATCTATACTGGAGGAGATAAATCTATACTGGATACTGGAGGAGATACATCTATACTGGATACTGGAGGTGATACATCTATACTGGATACTGGAGGTGATACATCTATACTGGATACTGGAGGTGATACATCTATACTGGATACTGGAGGTGATACATCTATACTGGAGGAGATAAATCTATACTGGATACTGGAGGTGATACATCTATACTAGATACTGGAGGTGATACATCTATACTCGATGCTGGAGGTGATACATCTATACTAGATACTGGAGGTGATACATCTATACTGGACACTGGAGGTGATACATCTATACTGGATGCTGGAGGTGATACATCTATACTGGATACTGGAGGTGATACATCTATACTGCATACTGGAGGAGATACATCTATACTGGATACTGGAGGTGATACATCTATACTGGAGGAGATACATCTATACTGGATACTGGAGGTGATACATCTATACTGGAGGAGATACATCTATACTGGATACTGGAGGTGATACATCTATACTGCATACTGGAGGAGATACATCTATACTGGATACTGGAGGAGATACATCTATACTGGATACTGGAGGAGATACATCTATACTGGATACTGGAGGTGATACATCTATACTGGATGAGATACATCTATACTGGATGCTGGAGGTGATACATCTATACTGGATGCTGGAGGTGATACATCTATACTGGATACTGGAGGTGATACATCTATACTGGAGGAGATACAGCTATACTGGATACTGGAGGTGATACATCTATACTGGATACTGGAGGTGATACATCTATACTGGATACTGGAGGAGATACATCTATACTGGATACTGGAGGTGATATATCTATACTGAATACTGGAGGAGATACATCTATACTGGATACTGGAGGTGATACATCTATACTGGATACTGGAGGAGATACATCTATACTGGATACTGGAGGTGATACATCTATACTGGATGAGATACATCTATACTGGATACTGGAAGTGATACATCTATACTGGATACTGGAGGTGATACATCTATACTGGATACTGGAGGAGATACATCTATACTGGATACTGGAGGTGATACATCTATACTGGAGGAGATACATCTATACTGGATACTGGAGGTGATACATCTATACTGGATACTGGAGGAGATACATCTATACTGGATACTGGAGGAGATACATCTATACTGGATACTGGAGGAGATACATCTATACTGGATACTGGAGGTGATACACCTATACTGGATACTGGAGGTGATACATCTATACTGGAGGTGATACATCTATACTGGATACTGGAGGTGATACATCTATACTGGATACTGGAGGTGATACACCTATACTGGATACTGGAGGTGATACATCTATACTGGAGGTGATACATCTATACTGGATACTGGAGGAGATACATCTATACTGAATACTGGAGGTGATACATCTATACTGGATACTGGAGGAGATACATCTATACTGGATACTGGAGGTGATACATCTATACTGGATACTGGAGGTGATACATCTATACTGGATACTGGAGGTGATACATCTATACTGGAGGAGATACATCTATACTGGATACTGGAGGTGATACATCTATACTGGAGGAGATACATCTATACTGGATACTGGAGGTGATACATCTATACTGGAGGAGATACATCTATACTGGATACTGGAGGTGATACATCTATACTGGAGGAGATACATCTATACTGGATACTGGAGGTAATACATCTATACTGGAGGAGATAAATCTATACTGGATACTGGAGGAGATACATCTATACTGGATACTGGAGGTGATACATCTATACTGGATACTGGAGGTGATACATCTATACTGGATACTGGAGGTGATACATCTATACTGGATACTGGAGGTGATACATCTATACTGGAGGAGATAAATCTATACTGGATACTGGAGGTGATACATCTATACTGGATGCTGGAGGTGATACATCTATACTAGATACTGGAGGTGATACATCTATACTGGACACCGGAGGTGATACATCTATACTGGATGCTGGAGGTGATACATCTATACTGGATACTGGAGGTGATACATCTATACTGCATACTGGAGGAGATACATCTATACTGGATACTGGAGGTGATACATCTATACTGGAGGAGATACATCTATACTGGATACTGGAGGTGATACATCTATACTGGAGGATATACATCTATACTGGATACTGGAGGTGATACATCTATACTGGATACTGGAGGAGATACATCTATACTGGATACTGGAGGAGATACATCTATACTGGATACTGGAGGTGATACATCTATACTGGATGAGATACATCTATACTGGATGCTGGAGGTGATACATCTATACTGGATGCTGGAGGTGATACATCTATACTGGATACTGGAGGTGATACATCTATACTGGAGGAGATACATCTATACTGGATACTGGAGGTGATATATCTATACTGCATACTGGAGGAGATACATCTATACTGGATACTGGAGGTGATACATCTATACTGGATACTGGAGGAGATACATCTATACTGGAGGTGATACATCTATACTGGATACTGGAGGAGATACATCTATACTGGATACTGGAGGTGATACATCTATACTGGATACTGGAGGAGATACATCTATACTGGAGGAGATACATCTATACTGGATACTGGAAGTGATACATCTATACTGGATACTGGAGGTGATACATCTATACTGGATACTGGAGGAGATACATCTAAACTGGATACTGGAGGTGATACATCTATACTGGATACTGTAGGTGATACATCTATACTGGTTGAGATACATCTATACTGGATGCTGGAGGTGATACATCTATACTGGATACTGGAGGAGATACATCTATACTGGATACTGGAGGTGAATCATCTATACTGGATACTGGAGGTGATACATCTATACTGGATACTGGAGGTGATACATCTATACTGGATGAGATACATCTATACTGGATACTGGAAGTGATACATCTATACTGGAGGTGATACATCTATACTGGATACTGGAGGAGATACATCTATACTGGATACTGGAGGTGATACATCTATACTGGATGAGATACATCTATACTGGATACTGGAAGTGATACATCTATACTGGATACTGGAGGAGATACATCTATACTGGATACTGGAGGTGATATATCTATACTGCATACTGGAGGAGATACATCTATACTGGATACTGGAGGTGATACATCTATACTGGATACTGGAGGAGATACATCTATACTGGAGGTGATACATCTATACTGGATACTGGAGGAGATACATCTATACTGGATACTGGAGGTGATACATCTATACTGGATGAGATACATCTATACTGGATACTGGAAGTGATACATCTATACTGGATACTGGAGGTGATACATCTATACTGGATACTGGAGGAGATACATCTATACTGGATACTGGAGGTGATACATCTATACTGGATACTGGAGGTGATACATCTATACTGGATGAGATACATCTATACTGGATACTGGAGGTGATACATCTATACTGGATAATGGAGGTAATACATCTATACTGGATACTGGAGGTGATACATCTATACTGGAGGAGATACATCTATACTGGATACTGGAGCTGATACATCTATACTGGAGGAGATGCATCTATACTGGACACTGGAGGTGATACATCTATACTGGACACTGGAGGTGATACATCTATACTGGATACTGGAGGTGATACATCTATACTGGATACTGGAGGTGATAAATCTATACTGGATACTGGAGGTGATACATCTATACTGGACACTGGAGGTGATACATCTATACTGGATACTGAAGGTGATACATCTATACTGGAGAAGATACATCTATACATGATACTGGAGGTGATACATCTATACTGGATACTGGAGGTGATACATCTATACTGGATACTGGAGGAGATACATCTATACTGGAGGAGATACATCTATACTGGAGGAGATACATCTATACTGGATACTGAAGGTGATACATCTATACTGGAGAAGATACATCTATACTGGATACTGGAGGTGATACATCTATACTGGATACTGGAGGTGATAAATCTATACTGGATCCTGGAGGTGATACATCTATACTGGATCCTGGAGGTGATACATCTATACTGGATACTGTAGGTGATACATCTATACTGGAGGTGATACATCTATACTGGACACTGGAGGTGATACATCTATACTGGATACTGAAGGTGATACATCTATACTGGAGAAGATACATCTATACATGATACTGGAGGTGATACATCTATACTGGATACTGGAGGTGATACATCTATACTGGATGTGATACATCTATACTGGATACTGGAGGTGATACATCTATACTGGATACTGGAGGTGATACATCTATACTGGATGCTGGAGGTGATACATCTATACTGGAGAAGATACATCTATACTGGATACTGGAGGAGATACATCTATACTGGATACTGGAGGAGATGCATCTATACTGGACACTGGAGGTGATACATCTATACTGGATACTGGAGGAGATACATCTATACTGGAGGTGATACATCTATACTGGATACTGAAGGTGATACATCTATACTGGATACTGGAGGTGATACATCTATACTGGAGGAGATACATCTATACTGGATGCTGGAGGTGATGCATCTATACTGGAGGAGATACATCTATACTGGAGGTGATACATCTATACTGGATACTGGAGGCGATACATCTATACTGGAGGTGATACATCTATACTGGATACTGGAGGTGATACATCTATACTGGAGAAGATACATCTATACTGGATACTGGAGGTGATACATCTATACTGGAGGAGATAAATCTATACTGGATACTGGAGGAGATACATCTATACTGGATACTGGAGGTGTTACATCTATACTGGATACTGGAGGAGATACATCTATACTGCATACTGGAGGAGATACAGCTATACTGGATACTGGAGGAGATACAGCTATACTGGATACTGGAGGTGATACATCTATACTGGATACTGGAGGTGATACATCTATACTGGATACTGGAGGTGATACGTCTATACTGGATACTGGAGGAGATACATCTATACTGGATACTGGAGGAGATACATCTATATTGGATACTGGAGGTGATACATCTATACTGGATACTGGAGGTGATACATCTATACTGGATACTGGAGGTGATACATCTATACTGGATACTGGAGGTGATACATCTATACTGCATACTGGAGGTGATACATCTATACTGGATACTGGAGGAGATACATCTATACTGGATACTGGAGGAGATACATCTATACTGGATACTGGAGGTGATACATCTATACTGGATACTGGAGGTGATACATCTATACTGGATACTGGAGGTGATACATCTATACTGGATACTGGAGGTGATACATCTATACTGGATACTGGAGGTGATACATCTATACTGGATACTGGAGGTGATACATCTATACTGGATACTGGAGGTGATACATCTATAGTGGAGGTGATACATTTATATCGGATACTGGGAATGGTAGTTCTGGTTACCCTGTATACATCAATTCTGCTGTCCCGGCACATGTGTATGGGGTCAGATGGTCCGGGCTTATACCTGCACAGCAGTTGTTCTGTTACAATGATTGCTATGACTAGGTGCTTCACCTCCCCACACAGAGGGGTCATTGTTTAAGTGATTACCCCATATATAACGGAACAGCTCGGCCACATTCCAGCACCAGCTCTTTCCAGTTTCCTAGGTCTGTTCACCACATGTGCGGCCACCCAGACCCCAAAACCTAAGTATATAAAAGTAACGTACTGGAGGAGGTTTACAAAGACTGAGGCGAAAATGGCGCAATCTATGAAGTGACGCCTGGACCTACGCCAGTCCGATTCTATATACACACAAACATGGCATCCTCGCCCGCACCACTCTGATCCTTGGCTGCCGGCGCCCACGTCAACATACACATATAAAGCCACGCACTCAACTGTCTATGAAAATGATGAACAAGAAATATGCTGTTCCAACGGGCGCCATTTTCTTCTCCATAAATCCGCACTCATTTAAGCCAACGGACCCTACACTTTCACTGCGTACAATTCTATCGGCCTCGACGTCTCAGGTCACAGACCCCCCCCTTCCTTGATTTCCAGCCACGACTCAGTCTACGTTGGAGTCTTCTCCCCTCCGCGGTTTTACGGTCGTCTTACTTTTTCCAGTTGTTTTATAAAATGCAGCCGTTTCATGAAGATGGAAAATTCCAAAAATAATGAGAGGAGGACGAGAAAGGAAACTACATACGAGATGAATCATCCACATAATAGTGGGAACAGGGAACACAACGTAGACTCATTCAGCCTGTCGGGGGAGGGGGCCGCATCCAAAGACTCATTACGTAAATGTCATTTCCCAGAAATCCCAGTAGCCGGCGGATTGCGGCCCGTAACTCATCGTATCCGCTCATAGCGATATCCTAGAGAGCCGGCGCCGCCTCATGTGCTGCGTACACGGGACCGGTCACCACTGGTCAATGGTGGATTGTATTATAAAGATACACTGCAAATCATCACTATGAGTCATGTGACCAGGTGTAAAGGAAGGTTATGGATCTCAGGGTGCGGAGAATTATGCAAACGCCCCGGTAACATCCGTTTATGTATTTTGTTTTTAGAAAGAAGTCGCAGCCAAAATAATGGGGTGATTGAGCGCGGCCTGGGCGACGATCGCTCTCCTGAGCGCGGCCTGGGCGACGATCGCTCTCCTGAGCGCGGCCTGGGCGACGATCGCTCTTTGAGCGCGGCCTCTGCGTGGAGCTGTATTATTCGCTGCAGGGTCAGCGCTCGCCTCTTACACGGCCGCTCACATTTAACTCTTTTCTGTGCTGATTTAGACCGGTAATGTCTGTATAACGTGAGTGTGACGTGCGGGCCGGGGCTCAGGGACACTTTCCACATGTTCTGCCAGGGCGACCGCCGGCCCCTCTACCAGCGCAGGCAGCCAGTCCGCAGGGTGGGGTCCGCTTCCTGTGCGTGGTTGGAGATGAGTAAGACCAGGAGAACGTATCTGCCCGTCAATGAGTAATCACTGCCACAACACTGCGCGTGGCACACGTGGGCGCGGCGTGGGGGAGGTGCAGGATATTCCCCAGCGCTGGATCAGTTACATTTACCAAAACATGGCGACATTCTGACATCTATGGGATCAGTTCTCACCCCTCATCTACTCAACCAGACATCAAGGGGTTAATATGGTCCGCTCCACGCTGCGTAAATCTGCTCTGCTGCCTCTCAGGGCGGAAATGACCCCAAAAATCAGGACACTAAACAACTGCATTCAACATAGTACCACTCCTCCTGTACTGTACCTATAAATACTGCACAGTACCACTCCTCCTGTACCGTACCTATAAATACTGCACAGTACCACTCCTCCTGTACTGTACCTATAAATACTGCACAGTACCACTCCTCCTGTACCGTACCTATAAATACTGCACAGTACCACTCCACCTGTACCGTACCTATAAATACTGCACAGTACCACTCCACCTGTACTGTACCTATAAATACTGCACAGTACCACTCCTCCTGTACTGTACCTATAAATACTGCACAGTACCACTCCTCCTGTACCGTACCTATAAATACTGCACAGTACCACTCCACCTGTACCGTACCTATAAATACTGCACAGTACCACTCCACCTGTACTGTACCTATAAATACTGCACAGTACCACTCCTCCTGTACCGTACCTATAAATACTGCACAGTACCACTCCACCTGTACTGTACCTATAAATACTGCACAGTACCACTCCTCCTGTACTGTACCTATAAATACTGCACAGTACCACTCCTCCTGTACCGTACCTATAAATACTGCACAGTACCACTCCTCCTGTACTGTACCTATAAATACTGCACAGTACCACTCCTCCTGTACCGTACCTATAAATACTGCACAGTACCACTCCTCCTGTACTGTACCTATAAATACTGCACAGTACCACTCCTCCTGTACCGTACCTATAAATACTGCACAGTACCACTCCTCCTGTACTGTACCTATAAATACTGCACAGTACCACTCCACCTGTACCGTACCTATAAATACTGCACAGTACCACTCCACCTGTACTGTACCTATAAATACTGCACAGTACCACTCCTCCTGTACCGTACCTATAAATACTGCACAGTACCACTCCTCCTGTACTGTACCTATAAATACTGCACAGTACCACTCCACCTGTACCGTACCTATAAATACTGCACAGTACCACTCCACCTGTACTGTACCTATAAATACTGCACAGTACCACTCCTCCTGTACCGTACCTATAAATACTGCACAGTACCACTCCACCTGTACTGTACCTATAAATACTGCACAGTACCACTCCTCCTGTACTGTACCTATAAATACTGCACAGTACCACTCCTCCTGTACCGTACCTATAAATACTGCACAGTACCACTCCACCTGTACCGTACCTATAAATACTGCACAGTACCACTCCACCTGTACTGTACCTATAAATACTGCACAGTACCACTCCTCCTGTACTGTACCTATAAATACTGCACAGTACCACTCCTCCTGTACCGTACCTATAAATACTGCACAGTACCACTCCACCTGTACCGTACCTATAAATACTGCACAGTACCACTCCACCTGTACTGTACCTATAAATACTGCACAGTACCACTCCTCCTGTACTGTACCTATAAATACTGCACAGTACCACTCCTCCTGTACCGTACCTATAAATACTGCACAGTACCACTCCTCCTGTACCGTACCTATAAATACTGCACAGTACCACTCCTCCTGTACTGTACCTATAAATACTGCACAGTACCACTCCTCCTGTACTGTACCTATAAATACTGCACAGTACCACTCCTCCTGTACCGTACCTATAAATACTGCACAGTACCACTCCACCTGTACCGTACCTATAAATACTGCACAGTACCACTCCACCTGTACTGTACCTATAAATACTGCACAGTACCACTCCTCCTGTACTGTACCTATAAATACTGCACAGTACCACTCCTCCTGTACCGTACCTATAAATACTGCACAGTACCACTCCACCTGTACCGTACCTATAAATACTGCACAGTACCACTCCACCTGTACTGTACCTATAAATACTGCACAGTACCACTCCTGTACTGTACCTATAAATACTGCACAGTACCACTCCTCCTGTACCGTACCTATAAATACTGCACAGTACCACTCCTCCTGTACCGTACCTATAAATACTGCACAGTACCACTCCTCCTGTACTGTACCTATAAATACTGCACAGTACCACTCCACCTGTACTGTACCTATAAATACTGCACAGTACCACTCCTCCTGTACTGTACCTATAAATACTGCACAGTACCACTCCTCCTGTACCGTACCTATAAATACTGCACAGTACCACTCCTCCTGTACCGTACCTATAAATACTGCACAGTACCACTCCTCCTGTACTGTACCTATAAATACTGCACAGTACCACTCCACCTGTACCGTACCTATAAATACTGCACAGTACCACTCCACCTGTACTGTACCTATAAATACTGCACAGTACCACTCCTCCTGTACCGTACCTATAAATACTGCACAGTACCACTCCTCCTGTACTGTACCTATAAATACTGCACAGTACCACTCCTCCTGTACTGTACCTATAAATACTGCACAGTACCACTCCTCCTGTACCGTACCTATAAATACTGCACAGTACCACTCCACCTGTACCGTACCTATAAATACTGCACAGTACCACTCCACCTGTACTGTACCTATAAATACTGCACAGTACCACTCCTCCTGTACCGTACCTATAAATACTGCACAGTACCACTCCACCTGTACTGTACCTATAAATACTGCACAGTACCACTCCTCCTGTACTGTACCTATAAATACTGCACAGTACCACTCCACCTGTACTGTACCTATAAATACTGCACAGTACCACTCCTCCTGTACCGTACCTATAAATACTGCACAGTACCACTCCTCCTGTACCGTACCTATAAATACTGCACAGTACCACTCCACCTGTACTGTACCTATAAATACTGCACAGTACCACTCCTCCTGTACTGTACCTATAAATACTGCACAGTACCACTCCACCTGTACCGTACCTATAAATACTGCACAGTACCACTCCTCCTGTACCGTACCTATAAATACTGCACAGTACCACTCCTCCTGTACCGTACCTATAAATACTGCACAGTACCACTCCTCCTGTACTGTACCTATAAATACTGCACAGTACCACTCCTCCTGTACCGTACCTATAAATACTGCACAGTACCACTCCTCCTGTACCGTACCTATAAATACTGCACAGTACCACTCCACCTGTACCGTACCTATAAATACTGCACAGTACCACTCCACCTGTACCGTACCTATAAATACTGCACAGTACCACTCCACCTGTACCGTACCTATAAATACTGCACAGTACCACTCCACCTGTACCGTACCTATAAATACTGCACAGTACCACTCCACCTGTACCGTACCTATAAATACTGCACAGTACCACTCCACCTGTACTGTACCTATAAATACTGCACAGTACCACTCCTCCTGTACCGTACCTATAAATACTGCACAGTACCACTCCTCCTGTACCGTACCTATAAATACTGCACAGTACCACTCCACCTGTACCGTACCTATAAATACTGCACAGTACCACTCCACCTGTACTGTACCTATAAATACTGCACAGTACCACTCCTCCTGTACTGTACCTATAAATACTGCACAGTACCACTCCTCCTGTACCGTACCTATAAATACTGCACAGTACCACTCCTCCTGTACTGTACCTATAAATACTGCACAGTACCACTCCTCCTGTACTGTATGTATGGACACTGATATATATACACACACACACACACACACACTTTATATATATATTTACACTTCCTATTTCTTTTATTACCACTTCTGGGTTTGGCTAAAAAAATCTGCACCAAATTGTGATGTGTGAACAAAGCCTAAAAGATACTGTGAGTGTTGGATACCCAGTACCGGCCATGAGATGTGGGCAGACTCCGGCCTCTGGCATGTGTAGAGTTAATAACCTCTTGGCGCTGAGCCCATGAAAATTTTAGTCAAATCCTGGCATGAAACAAAGGAATTTCCAATGCAAAACCATCCTGGTGTGTAATCCACGAGACAAAGTCCACTGTGTCCCCAAAAACAGAGCGTGGACGCCCCCCGGGACTGCGGCATCTCAGAGTCTCCCACACACTAACGACAAAGCAGCAAAGACAAGACCCTGCACCCCAAAACTGATGGCCTGGGACCCCTCAGTCATGTGATGTGATCAAAACAGCCCCTGCACCCCAAAACTGATGGCCTGGGACCCCTCAGTCATACATTATATTCTCTATTATCTCACATTATATTCTCTATTATCTCACATTATATTCTCTATTATCTCACATTATATTATATTCTTTATTATATTACACAGTATGATCTATTTGGATTCTCCACAGTCATGTGCACGGTGATGATTGTCTGTTTGTTGCTTTGGTACAATTTCCATAGAGACGGAGGAAACCACAGGGAGATGACAGCAGGACACCCGCCAGACGGCGCCGCTCCTGGGGCTCCCCCTCCTCCTGGGTGTTCTATGTTGCCGGGGGATACGACACAACTGTTCACATCCCGCAGTCATTATATAACAGATTACACCCTGCGTTACTCTGCCCCCAATACTCTAGATTATAAGACCACTACAACCCTCATCATCAACCGCTTCTCTCTGGCCCGACTGATAATAACCACAACCACTTTGTTGTCAGTTACTGAAAAGCTACTGAGAAAGTGACAACCAATATGGCGGATGATTCGGTGGTTATAACTTTGTGCGCAGGATAATTATCGTTAGGAACGCTCGCTATTTACAAGATAAGAAATCCCTGGAAATCGTCCTCTATAAATTATCCGATAGGATTGGGTCCCTCTTGTTGGGACTCTGGATAGGGACTGATCTTTAGGGCGCTGACGTTTTGGCGACTTCTTTGCAGACATTCCTCCAGGCAACCAACAGCTCTGACAGGGAATTCTGGGAATCTGATGGGGGCGGGGCAGTTATTTCTGCTGATACATTGTAGCAATAAAAAAAACCTTTATCAGTAGCAGCTGGAAGCAAGAGCTGCCAAAACCGGCGCCGGCGTCTGGGGTACAGCCTCTTCCTGTAAATGGCAGCAGCGCCAACATTAACCCTTCACTGACGCTGGGGGATCCGGTACGTTTACTGCTGTTTAGAAGCACAGAAAAGGCGAAAAACCAAACAACATGGAGGACAAGGTCTGTCCAACCAGACGATCAGCGCCAGTCATATTCCAGAGGGAGCTCCTCCGACCGCCGTAGCGCTCCTGATCACAGCGCGACCATCACCGGTAATCTGCGACAATGTCATCCTGTACGAGAATCAACTGAGAGAAGGCGCAGCCCAGAACGACCAATCAGAGCTGAGCTGTCATTAGTAACACAAGGTTGAGGGGTTACTGTTCCTGATCCCTTTGCACCAGATATGGGGGTTCACAGGTACGGTGCCCCATATATAACGGGGTTATGACAGGACGGTCTCATTATACGGGTTTCGGTTACACGTTATGACAATCTTACTATATGTGTAATAGTGCTGTTGGGACATGGGGGCGCCAGAGCAGTTATGCAGGGAATGCTCGGGACCTGATATATGAGGCCCATGTCATGTGCGTGCAGTTGACTGGCGCTAGCCCCCCGGGTATTGTGCACAGGAATGCACACAACATTTACCTGTCACAGGTGAGTGACGAGCTCTGATCCCTGCAGGGACAGGAACACATTCCAGCACATTACACACCTGTCTAAAGGTAACTTTCAGATGAATGAAGTATGCAGCGGGATGAGGCCTGTAGGTCAGTGTATGATTGAAGTATAAGGATAGATGAGGCCTGTGGTCCAGCGTAAGAATTAAGGATAAAGATGGATGATGTCTGTGTGTCAGTGTATGATTGAGGTATAAGGATAGATGATGCCTGTAGGTCAGTGTATGATTGACATACAGGCATCATCCATCCTTATACTTCAATCATACACTGACCTACAGGCATCATCTATCCTTATATTTCAATCATACACGGACATACAGGCATCATCCATCCTTAAACACCAAAAAGATATCCCCATATGCTATAATAAAACAAGATCAAACGTATCTTAGAAAAAATACAAAATGACTTTATTAAGGACAGACAACACAGTTGATCAAGACGATTTTAAAAAAATATATAACCACCCATAAAAACAATGTACAACAGTACACAGAAGACAGTGTTGAATATAAGGCAGGGCAAACAATGGTAGTATAACAATATCAACGACTATAAAGTATGTATACTGATAATAATCACCATAACAAGGGCCTATAAAATAGTCACAAAAAATTGTAAAGTCACAGTCATGGAGAGGAAGCTCATTGAGACCTCAAGATACGCATACCAAAAGACCCACCATGCGCCATTCCACTGCCACAACACTGTCAGAACACCCCAACGCGCGTTTCGCACCTGGCTTCGTCAGGGGGTGCTGAAAGAGTGTGATCAGAGGATTTAAATAAGGGGTACACAGCTGAACGGTGTACCACACTTACTTGTCCATAGGATGTTCAGCTGGCGCCTGCACGAGGAGAGGCAGCACCTCAATCACGCAGTGCACGGCGTCCGGAAGTGAGCAGTGCGCAACTGCACAGAGCCCAAGTCCATGTTGCGCCGTGAACTACATGATGAACGGCCCCCCGCCCCGCGCATGCGCACAACAACCACAGACCACCGCATCCATCTTGGAATAGGGCAAGGCAACCGCAATTGCCCATATCCAAGAGATGGAGAGCGGTATGAATACATGAGCGCTATTCACAGTTAGAATATATTTATATATGTTTACTACATTACAAAATAGCAAAGGCATTCTAGATGAGAGTATATTTAGACATCCTGAAATGTACGGAAATAACATAAATCACACATTAGTTCCGATAGATCAAATACAGGCAACAGTATATCATGCAATAATATAGATGAACAAAGTGTACAGAGGGGGACCCAATGCATGCCTAGGAGCCCACTGTGCACACCAGTTAAAGATATTAATGTGAAATATCACCATATATATATATACATATATGACCAAACATCATACCTGATTAGTTAGATGGATAAAAATATATGAATGAAAGAAAAAAGTGTAGAAATAAAAATATAAATTGTGACATAAGTGATTTAAATGCATACATGACAAACAAGTAGATGTATGAAAAAATGCACATTTACAGTACATGTATATAAAGACAAAATAATCCTATATATTACAAATTGTAAACGTGCATGAACACTAATGTGAATATATGGCCATATGCATACACATATGACCAAAAATAAAATAAAAATAGATGTATGTGTATGAATGGACCATATAGGTCACAAAGAAATATATATATGTGAGTGTGAAAGAAAATATATAATATATGATAATAAGAGTGCAATTAGAGCACAAAAATGAAACATCAAGAAAGATAATTCAAATAATAAAGAAAAAGTGAAAAAGACATATGAATAGAAAAAAGCATATGATAATCAAAAACGTGTTAGAGCAAAACATCCATCAATGTGGTAATGCATCCATGAAATTCCAGGATAAAAAAACAATCCACTCCAAGAATGCCTATATCAGACCATGAACAGAAATGTCGCTACTGATACCTAATGCGATCATCGCATAACCACAGAATCAAAAAGAAGAAAGGTTAAAGAACCAAACATTATATTGCAAATGTAACCTAATAAAGTAAACAACGAAACCACATTAGTATCAAAACATATAAGATGACTTCCATAATGTGCCTTCGATGCACCCATACACCTCAATATAGCCATGCACCTCATGCGCCTCCAATATAACCGATACAGTCCACTCTGAAAAGACAAGCAAGCAAAAGTTAAATAATAAATCCTCCCTACACACAAAATGATAAAACATAACAGAGGTTGGCACCTATTAGAAATTTATAAGAATGGAGCGAAACTAATCATTTCATTAAGCCCCTTAGGAAAAACGGTTTGTAGTTTCACTATCCATTTGCATTCACGTTGGGCAAGGATTCTCTGAATATTACCCCCTCTATTTCCTAGGGAGATCTTATCAATTCCCCTGAAGGTGAGAAGTCTCCAATTACCTTGATGATGGTCACGAAAATGACGAGGTATCGGTTTAAGTTTGCTTAACTTTTCAGGATCGTCAGTTTTCATAGCGCCCTTTATGTCCCTTACATGTTCAAGGATCCTCACACGGAGTTCTCTAGAAGTGAGACCCACATATATCAGTCGACATGGACAAATGGCATAATAAACCACAGCAGTTGAACGACAAGTGATGTTGTGACAGATTTTATATTGTCTTGACCCAGAAGAGTCACTGAAATCTAGAGATCTAGTCATAAGGGAACATGCCCCACAGTCACCACATGGGTATGAACCCCACTTTGGTCCTTTGGAATTGAATATAAAGCCTGAGGTAGGAGCTACATAATGACTCTTAACTAATATATCCCTTAGATTACGTGATCTACGTGAAGTCATAAGGGGATAATCTGATAGCACTACACTCAGATCCATATCAGTATGGAGAATTGGCCAGAACCTCTCAAAAATCGATTTCATTTCTCTCCATTGGGCATGATATCCAGTGATGAACCTTACCTCTTCATTACTGTTCTTTTTCTTAAATTTAGGTATAAGTAGGTCACTTCGTTGCGTATTTTTGGCTCTCATGTATCCTTGCTCAATATCCATAGATTTGTAACCTCTAGCACGAAACCTGTTTGAGAGGTCAGCGGCCTGATTCTCAAAGGCTGATTCTGTGGAACATATCCGACGTGCTCTTAAAAATTGTCCCGTTGGAACTGCTCTCAGTGTCTGTGGAGGATGAGATGATTTGGCATAAAGGAAGGAATTGACTGATGTACTTTTCCTGAAAATATCAGTGACAATTGATCCATCTATGTCACTAGTGAGTCTAATGTCAAGAAACTCAACATCAGTGCGACTTATTTTAGAAGTCAAACGGATGTTGAGCTGGTTGACATTCAGATCCTCAAGAAACTTGTCAAGCTTCTCTTTTTCACCATGCCAGAGAAATAGTATGTCGTCGATGAAGCGCATCCATATCAGGACGCCTCCATCATCCGCATCAGGCAACTGAAGATTCTGCTTGGTCTGATATAGGCATTCTTGGAGTGGATTGTTTTTTTATCCTGGAATTTCATGGATGCATTACCACATTGATGGATGTTTTGCTCTAACACGTTTTTGATTATCATATGCTTTTTTCTATTCATATGTCTTTTTCACTTTTTCTTTATTATTTGAATTATCTTTCTTGATGTTTCATTTTTGTGCTCTAATTGCACTCTTATTATCATATATTATATATTTTCTTTCACACTCACATATATATATTTCTTTGTGACCTATATGGTCCATTCATACACATACATCTATTTTTATTTTATTTTTGGTCATATGTGTATGCATATGGCCATATATTCACATTAGTGTTCATGCACGTTTACAATTTGTAATATATAGGATTATTTTGTCTTTATATACATGTACTGTAAATGTGCATTTTTTCATACATCTACTTGTTTGTCATGTATGCATTTAAATCACTTATGTCACAATTTATATTTTTATTTCTACACTTTTTTCTTTCATTCATATATTTTTATCCATCTAACTAATCAGGTATGATGTTTGGTCATATATGTATATATATATATGGTGATATTTCACATTAATATCTTTAACTGGTGTGCACAGTGGGCTCCTAGGCATGCATTGGGTCCCCCTCTGTACACTTTGTTCATCTATATTATTGCATGATATACTGTTGCCTGTATTTGATCTATCGGAACTAATGTGTGATTTATGTTATTTCCGTACATTTCAGGATGTCTAAATATACTCTCATCTAGAATGCCTTTGCTATTTTGTTATGTAGTAAACATATATAAATATATTCTAACTGTGAATAGCGCTCATGTATTCATACCGCTCTCCATCTCTTGGATATGGGCAATTGCGGTTGCCTTGCCCTATTCCAAGATGGATGCGGTGGTCTGTGGTTGTTGTGCGCATGCGCGGGGCGGGGGGCCGTTCATCATGTAGTTCACGGCGCAACATGGACTTGGGCTCTGTGCAGTTGCGCACTGCTCACTTCCGGACGCCGTGCACTGCGTGATTGAGGTGCTGCCTCTCCTCGTGCAGGCGCCAGCTGAACATCCTATGGACAAGTAAGTGTGGTACACCGTTCAGCTGTGTACCCCTTATTTAAATCCTCTGATCACACTCTTTCAGCACCCCCTGACGAAGCCAGGTGCGAAACGCGCGTTGGGGTGTTCTGACAGTGTTGTGGCAGTGGAATGGCGCATGGTGGGTCTTTTGGTATGCGTATCTTGAGGTCTCAATGAGCTTCCTCTCCATGACTGTGACTTTACAATTTTTTGTGACTATTTTATAGGCCCTTGTTATGGTGATTATTATCAGTATACATACTTTATAGTCGTTGATATTGTTATACTACCATTGTTTGCCCTGCCTTATATTCAACACTGTCTTCTGTGTACTGTTGTACATTGTTTTTATGGGTGGTTATATATTTTTTTAAAATCGTCTTGATCAACTGTGTTGTCTGTCCTTAATAAAGTCATTTTGTATTTTTTCTAAGATACGTTTGATCTTGTTTTATTATAGCATATGGGGATATCTTTTTGGTGTTTACTATGCATGGGGTCCCATATATGCAACTTTATTCATTGATATATGACCTTGAATTTATAGGTATTCTTTTTTTGGCTTAATTATTGTCTTTTTGGTGAATACAGGTCCTGGTATGGATTATCGTGGTCGTGACCAAAATTGGGTCACCCAGTTGTCAGATGTTTTTAAAAGTGATATACATTCAGAGGTTGGCACCTATGCACCGTTGAATAGAGATATTCAGTTACGTTTAAAATTCTTATTGGAAAAGCGGACTAGAACATGGTGGAACAAGGCTTCTCTGGAGCATTACCTTAGTAAGGATATCATCCCTAGGGGATTGAGAGTTAAAATTACACCTTCATTTCCAGTTGATGACGACCTATTCAGACAGAGGTGGGAAGATGCATGTAAAGTCTGCTCCAGAACGATGTTAGAGTTATTGATAGGATGTGATAAACAGACCCTTGAAGCACTTGAGAGTGAAATTGAACCACTACAGCAAGATCTGAAGGCAAAGATGACGGCAGATGAGATGGTCACCTTTGAAAGGGAATTAGATAGTGAATTTCTTAAATGGGAAAAAGAGATCCAACAATTTAAAATGAAGAAATTTCAGCGTGATCTCTCCGATTACCAAAATGATCGTGTCTTTAGGTGGAACTGGCAACAATCTATGAGGTCAAGATCAAGATCTAGATCACGATCGGGTTATACATCCTCATCCTCTAATGAAGGACCATCAACTGGTCGTTTTTTAGGCAAACGCCCAAGATGGGAGCAAGACACTGGACATCTAATGGGCAAAAACAAAAGAAACAAGCCTTTAGATGGAGGGATGAACCTCAGGAACAGACAGGCAAAGATCAACTAAAGGTAATTAATTTGTCCAATGAGATATTAACGCAGGCACAGTTGGAAGTGTTGGGAATGGGTTTGACCTTCTCTCCAGTATCTAACTTTGATTTCTTTGAGGCTGTCAAGGATGTACACCTTTTTGCTAGGAAACTGCTTTTCAAAAAGCACTTTTCTAGATATGATGTGCAACTTTTCACAGGAAAGGATGAACAACAGGCCCTCAGGGCTCTTGATGAGCTTTTAAAAGAACAAGAACTAACTGTTGAACCTAAATTCCCGGTGGGAGTCAGGGGGCGCTCTACCACATTTCCTCCTTTGTCCATGTGTCCCGCAGTCGACACCTTTGTGAGACTGGTTACCAATGAATTGAGTAAATTGTCTTCACATCGTACACATGATAATTTGAATAGGGCACAACGGGAGGCCCTTGAACAACTTAAAAGAATGAAATCAGTGGTTATTAAGCCAGCTGACAAAGGTGGAAATGTGGTATTGTGGCCTGTTGACAAATACGAGAGAGAAGCCTTTAGACAGCTCAATGATGTGTCATGTTATCAAAGATTGGATGGATGTCCTCTAGGTAGTTTCAAAACCCAATTAGATCAAATTCTATTGAAGGCTTTTGAATCCAATATTATACCTAAAACCACACTTGATGGTCTCATTGTTGATAAACCTATTTTAGCAACCCTGTATCTGCTCCCTAAGGTCCACAAAAATCTAGTGGACCCTCCAGGAAGACCGATAGTTTCGGGCAATGGAGGTTTATGTGAAACTGTGTGTCGCTTCATTGACCATTATCTTAAACCCCTTGTTTGTGAATTACCATCGTACATTCGTGATTCCACTGATGTCTTGAATAGGTTAGAGGGGGTTTACATGGGTCATGATGACTTCTTTGTGACATGCGACGTGGAGTCACTTTATACCTCTATTGAACATAAACATGGTATTGAAGCCGCTAGGTTTTATCTAAATGGGACCAACTTGGAATCCGATCTTATCGATCTTTTGATTGTATTATTGGATTTTGTTTTACATCACAATCTGTTCCTTTTCAAGGATCGATATTTTCTGCAAAAGAGGGGAGTGGCAATGGGGGCCACTTGTGCGCCCTCATATGCCAACCTCTTTCTTGGCCGGTGGGAGCAGAATCTTCAGTTGCCTGATGCGGATGATGGAGGCGTCCTGATATGGATGCGCTTCATCGACGACATACTATTTCTCTGGCATGGTGAAAAAGAGAAGCTTGACAAGTTTCTTGAGGATCTGAATGTCAACCAGCTCAACATCCGTTTGACTTCTAAAATAAGTCGCACTGATGTTGAGTTTCTTGACATTAGACTCACTAGTGACATAGATGGATCAATTGTCACTGATATTTTCAGGAAAAGTACATCAGTCAATTCCTTCCTTTATGCCAAATCATCTCATCCTCCACAGACACTGAGAGCAGTTCCAACGGGACAATTTTTAAGAGCACGTCGGATATGTTCCACAGAATCAGCCTTTGAGAATCAGGCCGCTGACCTCTCAAACAGGTTTCGTGCTAGAGGTTACAAATCTATGGATATTGAGCAAGGATACATGAGAGCCAAAAATACGCAACGAAGTGACCTACTTATACCTAAATTTAAGAAAAAGAACAGTAATGAAGAGGTAAGGTTCATCACTGGATATCATGCCCAATGGAGAGAAATGAAATCGATTTTTGAGAGGTTCTGGCCAATTCTCCATACTGATATGGATCTGAGTGTAGTGCTATCAGATTATCCCCTTATGACTTCACGTAGATCACGTAATCTAAGGGATATATTAGTTAAGAGTCATTATGTAGCTCCTACCTCAGGCTTTATATTCAATTCCAAAGGACCAAAGTGGGGTTCATACCCATGTGGTGACTGTGGGGCATGTTCCCTTATGACTAGATCTCTAGATTTCAGTGACTCTTCTGGGTCAAGACAATATAAAATCTGTCACAACATCACTTGTCGTTCAACTGCTGTGGTTTATTATGCCATTTGTCCATGTCGACTGATATATGTGGGTCTCACTTCTAGAGAACTCCGTGTGAGGATCCTTGAACATGTAAGGGACATAAAGGGCGCTATGAAAACTGACGATCCTGAAAAGTTAAGCAAACTTAAACCGATACCTCGTCATTTTCGTGACCATCATCAAGGTAATTGGAGACTTCTCACCTTCAGGGGAATTGATAAGATCTCCCTAGGAAATAGAGGGGGTAATATTCAGAGAATCCTTGCCCAACGTGAATGCAAATGGATAGTGAAACTACAAACCGTTTTTCCTAAGGGGCTTAATGAAATGATTAGTTTCGCTCCATTCTTATAAATTTCTAATAGGTGCCAACCTCTGTTATGTTTTATCATTTTGTGTGTAGGGAGGATTTATTATTTAACTTTTGCTTGCTTGTCTTTTCAGAGTGGACTGTATCGGTTATATTGGAGGCGCATGAGGTGCATGGCTATATTGAGGTGTATGGGTGCATCGAAGGCACATTATGGAAGTCATCTTATATGTTTTGATACTAATGTGGTTTCGTTGTTTACTTTATTAGGTTACATTTGCAATATAATGTTTGGTTCTTTAACCTTTCTTCTTTTTGATTCTGTGGTTATGCGATGATCGCATTAGGTATCAGTAGCGACATTTCTGTTCATGGTCTGATATAGGCATTCTTGGAGTGGATTGTTTTTTTATCCTGGAATTTCATGGATGCATTACCACATTGATGGATGTTTTGCTCTAACACGTTTTTGATTATCATATGCTTTTTTCTATTCATATGTCTTTTTCACTTTTTCTTTATTATTTGAATTATCTTTCTTGATGTTTCACTTTTGTGCTCTAATTGCACTCTTATTATCATATATTATATATTTTCTTTCACACTCACATATATATATTTCTTTGTGACCTATATGGTCCATTCATACACATACATCTATTTTTATTTTATTTTTGGTCATATGTGTATGCATATGGCCATATATTCACATTAGTGTTCATGCACGTTTACAATTTGTAATATATAGGATTATTTTGTCTTTATATACATGTACTGTAAATGTGCATTTTTTCATACATCTACTTGTTTGTCATGTATGCATTTAAATCACTTATGTCACAATTTATATTTTTATTTCTACACTTTTTTCTTTCATTCATATATTTTTATCCATCTAACTAATCAGGTATGATGTTTGGTCATATATGTATATATATATATGGTGATATTTCACATTAATATCTTTAACTGGTGTGCACAGTGGGCTCCTAGGCATGCATTGGGTCCCCCTCTGTACACTTTGTTCATCTATATTATTGCATGATATACTGTTGCCTGTATTTGATCTATCGGAACTAATGTGTGATTTATGTTATTTCCGTACATTTCAGGATGTCTAAATATACTCTCATCTAGAATGCCTTTGCTATTTTGTAATGTAGTAAACATATATAAATATATTCTAACTGTGAATAGCGCTCATGTATTCATACCGCTCTCCATCTCTTGGATATGGGCAATTGCGGTTGCCTTGCCCTATTCCAAGATGGATGCGGTGGTCTGTGGTTGTTGTGCGCATGCGCGGGGCGGGGGGCCGTTCATCATGTAGTTCACGGCGCAACATGGACTTGGGCTCTGTGCAGTTGCGCACTGCTCACTTCCGGACGCCGTGCACTGCGTGATTGAGGTGCTGCCTCTCCTCGTGCAGGCGCCAGCTGAACATCCTATGGACAAGTAAGTGTGGTACACCGTTCAGCTGTGTACCCCTTATTTAAATCCTCTGATCACACTCTTTCAGCACCCCCTGACGAAGCCAGGTGCGAAACGCGCGTTGGGGTGTTCTGACAGTGTTGTGGCAGTGGAATGGCGCATGGTGGGTCTTTTGGTATGCGTATCTTGAGGTCTCAATGAGCTTCCTCTCCATGACTGTGACTTTACAATTTTTTGTGACTATTTTATAGGCCCTTGTTATGGTGATTATTATCAGTATACATACTTTATAGTCGTTGATATTGTTATACTACCATTGTTTGCCCTGCCTTATATTCAACACTGTCTTCTGTGTACTGTTGTACATTGTTTTTATGGGTGGTTATATATTTTTTTAAAATCGTCTTGATCAACTGTGTTGTCTGTCCTTAATAAAGTCATTTTGTATTTTTTCTAAGATACGTTTGATCTTGTTTTATTATAGCATATGGGGATATCTTTTTGGTGTTTACTATGCATGGGGTCCCATATATGCAACTTTATTCATTGATATATGACCTTGAATTTATAGGTATTCTTTTTTTGGCTTAATCATCCATCCTTATACTTCAGTGTATGAATGAAGTATAAGGATGAATGATGCCTGTAGGTCAGTGTATGAATGAAGTATAAAGATGGATGATGCCTGTAGGTCAGTGTATGAATGAAGTATAAAGATGGATGATGTAGGTCAGTGTATGAATGAAGTATAAAGATGGATGATGTAGGTCAGTGTATGAATGAAGTATAAAGATGGATGATGTAGGTCAGTGTATGAATGAAGTATAAAGATGGATGATGCCTGTAGGTCAGTGTATGAATGAAGTATAAAGATGGATGATGCCTGTAGGTCAGTGTATGAATGAAGTATAAAGATGGATGATATAGGTCAGTGTATGAATGAAGTATAAAGATGGATGATGTAGGTCAGTGTATGAATGAAGTATAAAGATGGATGATATAGGTCAGTGTATGAATGAAGTATAAAGATGGATGATGTAGGTCAGTGTATGAATGAAGTATAAAGATGGATGATGTAGGTCAGTGTATGAATGAAGTATAAAGATGGATGATGTAGGTCAGTGTATGAATGAAGTATAAAGCTGGATGATGTAGGTCAGTGTATGAATGAAGTATAAAGATGGATGATGTAGGTCAGTGTATGAATGAAGTATAAAGATGGATGATGTAGGTCAGTGTATGAATGAAGTATAAAGATGGATGATGTAGGTCAGTGTATGAATGAAGTATAAAGATGGATGATGACTGTAGGTCGGTGTGTATGAATGAAGTATAAAGATGGATGATGCCTGTAGGTCAGTGTATGAATGAAGTATAAAGATGGATGATGCCTGTTGGTCAGTGTATGAATGAAGTATAAAGATGGATGATGACTGTAGGTCAGTGTATGAATGAAGTATAAAGATGGATGATATAGGTCAGTGTATGAATGAAGTATAAAGATGGATGATGTAGGTCAGTGTATGAATGAAGTATAAAGATGGATGATGTAGGTCAGTGTATGAATGAAGTATAAAGATGGATGATGTAGGTCAGTGTATGAATGAAGTATAAAGATGGATGATGACTGTAGGTCGGTGTATGAATGAAGTATAAAGATGGATGATGCCTGTAGGTCAGTGTATGAATGAAGTATAAAGATGGATGATGCCTGTTGGTCAGTGTATGAATGAAGTATAAAGATGGATGATGACTGTAGGTCAGTGTATGAATGAAGTATAAAGATGGATGATGCCTGTTGGTCAGTGTATGAATGAAGTATAAAGATGTATGATGCCTGTAGGTCAGTGTATGAATGAAGTATAAAGATGGATGATGCCTGTAGGTCAGTGTATGAATGAAGTATAAAGATGGATGATATAGGTCAGTGTATGAATGAAGTATAAAGATGGATGATGTAGGTCAGTGTATGAATGAAGTATAAAGATGGATGATGTAGGTCAGTGTATGAATGAAGTATAAAGATGGATGATGTAGGTCAGTGTATGAATGAAGTATAAAGATGGATGATGACTGTAGGTCGGTGTATGAATGAAGTATAAAGATGGATGATGCCTGTAGGTCAGTGTATGAATGAAGTATAAAGATGGATGATGCCTGTTGGTCAGTGTATGAATGAAGTATAAAGATGGATGATGACTGTAGGTCAGTGTATGAATGAAGTATAAAGATGGATGATGTAGGTCAGTGTATGAATGAAGTATAAAGATGGATGATATAGGTCAGTGTATGAATGAAGTATAAAGATGGATGATGACTGTAGGTCAGTGTATGAATGAAGTATAAAGATGGATGATGTAGGTCAGTGTATGAATGAAGTATAAAGATGGATGATGTAGGTCAGTGTATGAATGAAGTATAAAGATGGATGATGTAGGTCAGTGTATGAATGAAGTATAAAGATGGATGATGACTGTAGGTCGGTGTATGAATGAAGTATAAAGATGGATGATGCCTGTTGGTCAGTGTATGAATGAAGTATAAAGATGGATGATGACTGTAGGTCAGTGTATGAATGAAGTATAAAGATGGATGATGCCTGTTGGTCAGTGTATGAATGAAGTATAAAGATGTATGATGCCTGTAGGTCAGTGTATGAATGAAGTATAAAGATGGATGATGACTGTAGGTCGGTGTATGAATGAAGTATAAAGATGGATGATGTAGGTCAGTGTATGAATGAAGTATAAAGATGGATGATGACTGTAGGTCGGTGTATGAATGAAGTATAAAGATGGATGATGCCTGTTGGTCAGTGTATGAATGAAGTATAAAGATGTATGATGCCTGTAGGTCAGTGTATGAATGAAGTATAAAGATGGATGATGACTGTAGGTCGGTGTATGAATGAAGTATGAAGCTGGATAAGGCCTGTAGGTCAGTGTATGATTATAGTGTAAGGCCTCATGCACACGGCCGTGCCCGTAATCATGGGCCGCGATAACAGGTGCGGCCACCGACAGCCGCCTACATTTTCGGGCCGTGCTCTCATACAAAGTATGGGAACACAGTTCGTAAACAGCAAAAGTTAGGACATGCGGTACACTTCTACTGCCCGGACACTTCCCGTAAATAAACGTGAAGGTGTCTGTGGACAATAGAAGTGAATGGGTCTGTAATTGCGGTCCACATTTACGGATGATTTTTACGGTCATGTGCACGGGGCCTGAGGCCTAGGTTGGCACTGGTTAGTCCCTGCTGCTAATACAACCAGCCAGCCAGCCATGCCATCCAGCAGACTCCCATATGTTGGGGTGTGGCTGACCGTGACAGGTGTTGGAGTGACTCCTCATTGTGTGGGCGTGGGGGAAGAGCTCCAGTTTCTGAAGAAAAGGCTTACACTTCCCCTCCCTCTCCCCTGTTTATCTTGCTATAAGGTAAATAATGAAGGACGCCAACGCTCTCCACCCTCCGCACTACAGATACCTGTGACCTTGACAAAGGAGAGCGGAGACAGCAACCGTCAGAAGGAGTGACTCCACATCCCGTTACAGATACACACCTGCTGTCCACATGACGACTACCGTGACATCCAGAGGAAAGACGCCGCTCTATTAATACCGTAAACCAGCTGGCCAGGCGCCATCTTTGTTTCTATAGTTCTAGAATATCTGTAGGATTTGTCTCCTCCCCCTCATTTACATATCGCAGCCTGAAGAAAGCGATTAGGGTATGTTCACACGGATTATTTTCAGCCGTTATTCGAGCCGTAAAGGCCCAAAAAAAACGCTAAAAATACGGAGGCTGAACGCCTCCAAACATCTGCCCATTGAATTAAATGGGAAAAACTGCGTTTCGTTTGTAAAAACGGCGTGTTAAAAAAACATCTTACAAAAAAGAAGCGCATTTCACTTCATGAGCCGTTTCTGGGGCCGTTTTTCATTCTCTCAATAGGAAAACAGCTACAAAAACGGCCCTAAAAAATGCTTAAGAAACGGCTGAAAATCAGAGGCTGTTTTCCCTTGAAAAGCTCCGTATTTTACAGCCGTTTCTTGTTTACTGTGTGAACAGAGCCTTATAGGAACATAAGAACGACAGACAGGACCGGATCATTAACATAGAAATCACACGTATTAACCAATGTAGTACCATGCACATGAGATAGGGGGCGCCACTGAGACCCTAAACAGCATGGGGACAAAACAGATGTAGCAACATGTTATATGTGTGATGTCACCGCAGCTGTCTATACCATACAATATTATGTGATGTCACCGCAGCTGTCTATACCATACAATATTATGTGACGTCACCGCAGCTGTCTATACCATACAATATTATGTGATGTCACCGCAGCTGTCTATACCATACAATATTATGTGACGTCACCGCAGCTGTCTATACCATACAATATTATGTGATGTCACCGCAGCTGTCTATACCATACAATATTATGTGACGTCACCGCAGCTGTCTATATCATACAATATTATGTGATGTCACCGCAGCTGTCTATACCATACAATATTATGTGATGTCACCGCAGCTGTCTATACCATACAATATTATGTGACGTCACCGCAGCTGTCTATACCATACAATATTATGTGACGTCACCGCAGCTGTCTATACCATACAATGTTATGTGATGTCACCGCAGCTGTCTATACCATACAATATTATGTGACGTCACCGCAGCTGTCTATACCATACAATATTATGTGATGTCACCGCAGCTGTCTATACCATACAATGTTATGTGACGTCACCGCAGCTGTCTATACCATACAATATTATGTGATGTCACCGCAGCTGTCTATACCATACAATATTATGTGATGTCACCGCAGCTGTCTATACCATACAATGTTATGTGACGTCACCGCAGCTGTCTATACCATACATTATTATGTGATGTCACCGCAGCTGTCTATACCATACAATATTATGTGACGTCACCGCAGCTGTCTATACCATACAATATTATGTGACGTCACCGCAGCTGTCTATACCATACAATATTATGTGACGTCACCGCAGCTGTCTATACCATACAATATTATGTGACGTCACCGCAGCTGTCTATACCATACAATGTTATGTGACGTCACCGCAGCTGTCTATACCATACATTATGTGATGTCACCGCAGCTGTCTATACCATACAATATTATGTGACGTCACCGCAGCTGTCTATACCATACAATGTTATGTGACGTCACCGCAGCTGTCTATACCATACAATGTTATGTGACGTCACCGCAGCTGTCTATACCATACATTATGTGATGTCACCGCAGCTGTCTATACCATACAATATTATGTGACGTCACCGCAGCTGTCTATACCATACAATATTATGTGATGTCACCGCAGCTGTCTATACCATACAATATTATGTGATGTCACCGCAGCTGTCTATACCATACAATATTATGTGATGTCACCGCAGCTGTCTATACCATACAATATTATGTGATGTCACCGCAGCTGTCTATACCATACAATATTATGTGATGTCACCGCAGCTGTCTATACCATACAATATTATGTGATGTCACCGCAGCTGTCTATACCATACAATATTATGTGATGTCACCACAGCTGTCTATACCATACAATATTATGTGATGTCACCGCAGCTGTCTATACCATACAATATTATGTGACGTCACCGCAGCTGTCTATACCATACAATATTATGTGATGTCACCGCAGCTGTCTATACCATACAATATTATGTGATGTCACCGCAGCTGTCTATACCATACAATGTTATGTGATGTCACCGCAGCTGTCTATACCATACAATATTATGTGACGTCACCGCAGCTGTCTATACCATACAATATTATGTGATGTCACCGCAGCTGTCTATACCATACAATATTATGTGATGTCACCGCAGCTGTCTATACCATACAATGTTATGTGACGTCACCGCAGCTGTCTATACCATACAATATTATGTGACGTCACCGCAGCTGTCTATACCATACAATGTTATGTGACGTCACCGCAGCTGTCTATACCATACAATATTATGTGACGTCACCGCAGCTGTCTATACCATACAATATTATGTGATGTCACCGCAGCTGTCTATACCATACAATATTATGTGACGTCACCGCAGCTGTCTATACCATACAATATTATGTGACGTCACCACAGCTGTCTATACCATACAATATTATGTGACGTCACCGCAGCTGTCTATATCATACAATATTATGTGATGTCACCGCAGCTGTCTATACCATACAATATTATGTGACGTCACCGCAGCTGTCTATACCATACAATGTTATGTGATGTCACCGCAGCTGTCTATACCATACAATATTATGTGATGTCACCGCAGCTGTCTATACCATACAATATTATGTGATGTCACCGCAGCTGTCTATACCATACAATATTATGTGATGTCACCGCAGCTGTCTATACCATACAATATTATGTGATGTCACCGCAGCTGTCTATACCATACAATATTATGTGATGTCACCGCAGCTGTCTATACCATACAATATTATGTGATGTCACCGCAGCTGTCTATACCATACAATATTATGTGATGTCACCGCAGCTGTCTATACCATACAATATTATGTGATGTCACCGCAGCTGTCTATACCATACAATATTATGTGATGTCACCGCAGCTGTCTATACCATACAATATTATGTGATGTCACCGCAGCTGTCTATACCATACAATATTATGTGATGTCACCGCAGCTGTCTATACCATACAATATTATGTGATGTCACCGCAGCTGTCTATACCATACAATATTATGTGATGTCACCACAGCTGTCTATACCATACAATATTATGTGATGTCACCGCAGCTGTCTATACCATACAATATTATGTGACGTCACCGCAGCTGTCTATACCATACAATATTATGTGATGTCACCGCAGCTGTCTATACCATACAATATTATGTGATGTCACCGCAGCTGTCTATACCATACAATGTTATGTGATGTCACCGCAGCTGTCTATACCATACAATATTATGTGACGTCACCGCAGCTGTCTATACCATACAATATTATGTGATGTCACCGCAGCTGTCTATACCATACAATATTATGTGATGTCACCGCAGCTGTCTATACCATACAATGTTATGTGACGTCACCGCAGCTGTCTATACCATACAATGTTATGTGACGTCACCGCAGCTGTCTATACCATACAATATTATGTGACGTCACCGCAGCTGTCTATACCATACAATATTATGTGATGTCACCGCAGCTGTCTATACCATACAATATTATGTGATGTCACCGCAGCTGTCTATACCATACAATATTATGTGACGTCACCGCAGCTGTCTATACCATACAATATTATGTGACGTCACCACAGCTGTCTATACCATACAATATTATGTGACGTCACCGCAGCTGTCTATATCATACAATATTATGTGATGTCACCGCAGCTGTCTATACCATACAATATTATGTGACGTCACCGCAGCTGTCTATACCATACAATATTATGTGATGTCACCGCAGCTGTCTATACCATACAATATTATGTGATGTCACCGCAGCTGTCTATACCATACAATATTATGTGATGTCACCGCAGCTGTCTATACCATACAATGTTATGTGACGTCACCGCAGCTGTCTATACCATACAATATTATGTGACGTCACCGCAGCTGTCTATACCATACAATATTATGTGATGTCACCGCAGCTGTCTATACCATACAATATTATGTGATGTCACCGCAGCTGTCTATACCATACAATGTTATGTGACGTCACTGCAGCTGTCTATACCATACAATATTATGTGATGTCACCGCAGCTGTCTATACCATACAATATTATGTGATGTCACCGCAGCTGTCTATACCATACAATGTTATGTGACGTCACTGCAGCTGTCTATACCATACAATATTATGTGATATCACCGCAGCTGTCTATACCATACAATATTATGTGATGTCACCGCAGCTGTCTATACCATACAATATTATGTGACGTCACCGCAGCTGTCTATACCATACAATATTATGTGACGTCACCGCAGCTGTCTATACCATACAATATTATGTGACGTCACCGCAGCTGTCTATACCATACAATATTATGTGATGTCACCGCAGCTGTCTATACCATACAATATTATGTGATGTCACCGCAGCTGTCTATACCATACAATATTATGTGACGTCACCGCAGCTGTCTATACCATACAATATTATGTGACGTCACCGCAGCTGTCTATACCATACAATATTATGTGACGTCACCGCAGCTGTCTATACCATACAATATTATGTGATGTCACCGCAGCTGTCTATACCATACAATATTATGTGATGTCACCGCAGCTGTCTATACCATACAATGTTATGTGACGTCACCGCAGCTGTCTATACCATACAATATTATGTGATGTCACCGCAGCTGTCTATACCATACAATATTATGTGATGTCACCGCAGCTGTCTATACCATACAATATTATGTGACGTCACCGCAGCTGTCTATACCATACAATATTATGTGACGTCACCGCAGCTGTCTATACCATACAATGTTATGTGACGTCACCGCAGCTGTCTATACCATACAATATTATGTGATGTCACCGCAGCTGTCTATACCATACAATATTATGTGATGTCACCGCAGCTGTCTATACCATACATTATGTGATGTCACCGCAGCTGTCTATACCATACAATATTACAGGTGTGACAGCAGTGAGGGGGTTAAGGCGGGGAGCACATGCTTGTGTTTAGGTTTTCCAGGCCCCGCCCCCTGTCAGTGTAACCCCTTGCTATCCGCAGCCCTCCTGCAGCCGCAGCCTCGCACCGCACTCCACACATCAGCGGGATCGGACAGGAGCAGCAGCCGCCTCCTCTGTATCAAATCACGGATCGTCCAGCAGCAATCAGTGCCGGCGGCTGCAGTCATCCGTCCCGATCCGGCAGTGATGAGGTTAACCGTGCCTCCACCCTCAGACACACCCCTCCCCCCGTGTCTTACCCTCAGAGTCCTGCAGCACCCGGCGCCTCTTCCTCCAGTGCCAGACCACCACCAGGGTGACTACGTGCCCCACCACCACCAGCGCGGGGAAGAGGCTGGGGCTGGACGGCTGCATGGCCGGTGTCTGCAGCTCTGTCACTGCTCACAGCTGTCCTCCTCCTGCTGCTCTGCCCCAGCCCTGCCCTCCCTGCAGATCCTCCCTCCTACACCGCTGCTCTGCTGCCTCCTGCTCTACCCTGCAGAGCTCTGCTACACCGTGATGCCCTGCACTACCCTCCACCCTGCAGAGCTCTGCTACACCGTGATGCCCTGCACTACCCTCCACCCTGCAGAGCTCTGCTACACCGTGATGCCCTGCACTACCCTCCACCCTGCAGAGCTCTGCTACACCGTGATGCCCTGCACTACCCTCCACCCTGCAGAGCTCTGCTACACCGTGATGCCCTGCACTACCCTCCACCCTGCAGAGCTCTGCTACACCGTGATGCCCTGCACTACCCCCCACCCACTGCCCTGCAGAGCTCTGCTACACCGTGATGCCCTGCACTACCCTCCACCCTGCAGAGCTCTGCTACACCGTGATGCCCTGCACTACCCCCCACCCACTGCCCTGCAGAGCTCTGCTACACCGTGATGCCCTGCACTACCCTCCACCCTGCAGAGCTCTGCTACACCGTGATGCCCTGCACTACCCTCCACCCTGCAGAGCTCTGCTACACCGTGATGCCCTGCACTACCCCCCACCCACTGCCCTGCAGAGCTCTGCTACACCGTGATGCCCTGCACTACCCCCCACCCCACTGCCCTGCACTACACCCCCACACTGCCCTGCACTACTGCCCTGCACTACCCCCCACCCACACTGCCCTGCACCCCCCCCCCTCCCCACCCACACTGCCCTGCACCCCCCCCCCTCCCCACCCACACTGCCCTGCACTACCCCCCACCCACTGCCCTGCACTACCACCCCCACACTGCCCTGCACTACCACCCCCACACTGCCCTGCACCCCCCCACCCACTGCCCTGCACCCCCCCCCAAACTGCCCTGTACACCCCCCTCTACCCTGCACTACCCACCCCCCCCACTGCCCTGCACTACCCCCCCCCCACTGCCCTGTACACCCCCCCACTACCCTACCCCCCCTGCACGACCCCCCCCCACTGCCCTGCACCACCCCACTACCCTGCACCACCCCCCCCCCCCCACTGCCCTGTACACCCCCCCCACTACCCTACCCCCCCTGCACGACCCCCCCCCACTGCCCTGCACCACCCCACTACCCTGCACCACCCCCCCCCCCCCCACTGCCCTGTACACCCGCACTGCCCCCTGTGCTGTCCCTT